>NC_045438.1:96667672-96967672 GCF_002776525.5 Piliocolobus tephrosceles | reverse complement strand
TGACATTTTTAAATGTTAATAAAGTTATTCACATACATTTATTAAGTACCTAATATATGAAGATTCGCGTTACCATAATGAAACAATAGCCAAAAGTAAACAAATATAATTTTCCTAAAATTGGCTCTTATTTTTAAAATTCCTTTAAAGATCTTTTAAGTAAAAAACCAAGTTTTTAAAAAGTAAAAAAGAATATTTGGGAAAATTCAGAAAAGCATAATGAGAAAGGACTGGCCTTTCCATACATAAAAACATATTATGCTACAACAATAATTAAAACTATGGTACTAGAGCATGGAATACTAGAGCATGGAATAGATAGATAAATCTGTGGAGTAAACTAGAAAACCCAGAAGTAGATTTAAATATTACAGGATAAAAGTGACATTTCAAATCATAGGGTAAAATAGCTTGTTCAATTAATGGTTGTTTACTCATTATCTCTCAGTTATAAAACCATTTATATCATTTATATCTATTCTATTCTGTGATACTAAATCTGAGATTCTGCAAATTACATTTCCCAGGTTCCTATACTAGCTGCTTTCTGTTGGGTTCTGCTAACTGGAGTGAGTAGAGGAATGTTAAAAGGGGGGATGGGGAGAAAGATTTCCTTTCTACTTTATCCTATTTCTGACAATGTTGCTCCAGTAGTAGCAGTTAGCTGCGGCTCTTGGATCTTCAGGCCTCCCACAACTAGTCTCATCAAGCTCCCTCAGAGGTACTAGCAGAGGCTGGGCAGTAAGCCCTCCACAGAGGGATTCCTCCTCTGTAGTCCTATGCACTAGTCATCTTATGTCTTCCCTTTGTTTCCTCAGCCCTAGAGGTGATAGCTGCTTCTTGCAGTTACCATCTCTGGTTCCTTCAGCATTCTCCTTTTAGTTTTTTTTTTTTTTTTTTTTTTTTGAGGCGGAGTCTCGCTCTGTCGCCCTGACTGGAGTGCAGTGGCTGGATCTCAGCTCACTGCAAGCTCCGCCTCCCGGGTTTACGCCATTCTCCTGCCTCAGCCTCCGGAGTAGCTGGGACTACAGGCGCCCGCCACCTCGCCCGGCTAGTTTTTGTATTTTTAGTAGAGACGGGGTTTCACCGTGTTAGCCAGGATGGTCTCGATCTCCTGACCTCATGATCCGCCCGCCTCGGCCTCCCAAAGTGCTGGGATTACAGGCTTGAGCCACCGCGCCTGGCTCTCCTTTTAGTCTTTTAGGCTTCTAACATCTGTGTGACCAAATCCCTTTAACTCCTTTCTGTTTGAAATATCTAGTGCACTTTCTGTTTTCCTGACTAGACCCTGACTGCTATTAACAGCCACCCATAAAAAAGTAAAGTAGTTCACTTTAAGATGAATTTCAGATGGGTTAAATATTTAAATAAGAAAACTTGGGGGAAAAAAGTACTAGAAGAAAATTCGAAAGAAATTTTGCTTAATCTAAGAGTGGGAAGGCCATTCTAATTTTAATCCACATCAGAAGCCATAAAACAAAAGATTGATGTCTGGGTAATCATAGTAATAACAAATTCTGCATAACAAAAAGTACCAAAAGTTAAGTCAAAATAAAAATAATGAGATAGGAAAAAATATTTGATTGACAGCTTATATCAAAGAGAACTAATTTCTTTGTTATATAAAAAGTGATCATTAATCAATAAAAGACTAATAAGTCAATGGAAAAACAGGCAAATATAAGAACAGACTAGTCACAGAAAAGGAAATACAAATATCTCTAACAACATTTGAAAAGATGTTCAGCCTCACTCATAAGATAAATGTAAATTAAAACTACTGGAAAATACCCATTTCACCTATCAGATTGGCAAAGGAATTACAGCACTAAATTGGTAAAACAACTGATAATGTACTGTGTTGACAGGAATGTAAGAAAACAGGCCTATGAAGGGCAACCTTGCAAAGTCTATCACAAATTTATATACCATTTGACTCAGCAATTTCAATTCTGGGAATTTAATGAAGAGAAATACTCTTACATGTGTGGTAATATATATGCATAATGCATTAATGGAGCATTGATTGTGATAGCGAAAAACTAGGTACAACTTAAATGTCCTGCAACAGGAAACTGCGCTATGTACCCAAATATCATATACTCTAAAGTCATTGAAATGAGTGTAAAATCTCTATGTGTACTAATAGGGAAAGATTTGCAAGCCATATTTGATATCAGAAAAAGGCTGATTTTAGTACTATATATATATATATATATAATATGCTCTCATTTGTATAAAAAACAAAAATATAGTATATATACTTCCATATATTATACCCTTCTGGAATTTTTAAACCATATGTGTGAATTAACCAGTCAAAATTTAAACTAAAATAGTTTTAACATACTTTTTTTTTCTTTTTTTTGAGACGGAGTCTTGCTCTGTCACCCAGGTGGGAGTGCAGCGGCATGATCTTGGCTCACGGCAACCTCCACCTCCTGGGTTCAAGCCATTCTCCTGCCTCAGCCTCCTGAGTAACTGGGATTACAGGCACCTGCCACATTGCCCGGCTAATTTTGTATTTTTAGTAGAGACAGGGTTTCACCACATGGCCAGGCTGGTCTCAAACTCCTGACCTCAAGTGATCCACCCTCCTCGACCTCCCAAAGTGCTGGGATTACAGGTGTGAGCCACCGTGCCAGGCCAAACATTTTTAAATATATAAACTTTTCCCTTAGAATTCTATTTTGATGTTTTGCCTAATTTTTGAACACAAGTTTACTACTGAATTAGAGCATGGTTCCATCCATACACTTGTCTTGTTTTATAATTACAACATGATTCCTGAGCATGTGATTACAATAAGACTCTACCTTGGAAAAGACATTGTAGTGACACTTTATCAAAAAATAAAAGTTTCTGAACACCTGGACAGAATGGAAGTTCTCTCCCCTGAGTCCTTGATGAAATATGCAAGCTAGTTATTTTACGACAAATAATGGAATAAGCTTGAAGTACTAGCTTAACAGTAGGTGTTTGTATGGAGAATTCCTTTCTCTAATGACCTTGACTTGGATGTGGAAGCAACATAAAAAAAAAAGTAGGACAAAAATCAATGAAGAAAATAAATGCACTATACACATCAGCCAACCTGGAACACATACAATCTTAGTGCCTTTTCTTTAAAATCATTTGCATAGCACATAATGAGAAATAATACTCTCCAATAAGAAGAGGCTCCCAACATTAAAGACAGGAAACATTCAGGGGACTGCAGACAGGTCAGCATGACAGGACCATAAATTGAGGAGACGCAGTGAAAGATAAGGCTGAAGTGGTGAGCAGTGGTGAGCAGGGGTCAGTCCATGAAAGCCCAAGCAGAAGATAGACTTGATCAATTTTGTATTTTAAAAAGCTAACTCTTCCTGTGATTTGGGGAAATAGCCAAAGGGGGACAAGACTGCAGGAAGGGCATACCAGTTAAGAGTCAGTTGCAATAAACCATGTGAGCAGTGGTGAGGATGCCTGAAGTAAAGCAATGGCAGTGGAGATCATGTCTCTCCAGCTACGTGAGGTCAGGGACTCTGTGGCTTACTCTTCTACGTTCTCTCCATTGCCTGGCATTCCATAATTGCCTGTCAATTATACCTTTGTTAGTTGAATCCACTATCACATGGTGGTAGACAATAAATAAGAGTGGCCAGGCTGTTGATCTCCTCTCTGCTGTAGGTAGGCAACAGTATGATGTCTGTAAAGATAATTGCAATGAGCCAATGACACTCAAGAGGGAATGGGATCTTAACAACCACCTGTGTCCTGTCTCACAGGCTACAAAGGGAAGCCTACGTCTCTTAAACAATTAGTTCTGAAGAGAGAAAGCGCAGTGTTCAAAGCTTCCCATGCTCAACTCTTCAGTGACCCTATAAGTGTCTCCCAGTCAGGATTTGTAAGATTCTTTTCAAAGGTTTTTGCTCAGATATTTTGTAGTCAGCATACCGGGCACTTCAGGCTGACATGTTATGCCAAACCATCTATAAATAAGTCATGTTAGATATTGCAAAGATTACAAATAGGGCTCACACTCTGTATGCAACATTGATCTTATCAGCACTCACATGCTTATCCTTTCTAAACTCAAAGCCAGGAATTTACATTCCATTAAAGAAAAAAAAGGCATGCATATTTTGATTGCTTCAGAACACAACTCATCTTACACATTGTTTTCAGGTTTAAAAAGTTTGCTAAATGAATATATATGTGTGTATATATATATATACACACAGATTTTTTAACATAACATACACACACAAGACATATATATATATATATATCCAAGTTGGCAGGAATTATAACATCCCATCTCAGGGCAGAGCCATTTAAAGTTCAAAAACAGTAACGTTAAGACCCCTTTCCTTCCAGTCTTCAAGGATCACTCACTTTCATTGGTGCAAATATGTGTTTTGAGTCTGTGAGACGGTTTCCTTCATCTGCTGAGGAACCTGCAAAATCTTGGTTTATAGCTGACTTTCCTCATAAATGAGCTGATCCTCATAGAACCATGGACTTGCAAATGTACTTTCATTATTTCTATTTTTTGAAGGGCAAAGGGATGGCCCAGAGACTGCTAAAATTTGTGCACATTGTTTCATGTTTATTTTCAGGCTGTTGATGAGGAAATGTTTAACATCAGAGTAAGTATTCTAGAGATTAATGGCTGCTGTTTGGAAAGGTCCATAGAGGTCCTTTCCTGCCAATACAAATATATACATTGTTGAAGCACAAGACTACATCCACAGATAGGATTACATGTTAACTGAAAAGATTCAAGGTACAGTGTTCTTATTTCATCAAAGTGATGTCCTCTTTTGATTATGCACTCTCACAGTGAAAGAATTCCAACAATTTTCATCAGTACCCTGCTTTCTCTCTTAAATACAGAGTTTGGAAAAAATATTTCTCTGTTGACAGCCATGTGATATGAGTCACTTTAATCCCTTCATTGTTTTGAAGCCAGTCTGTGACAGGTTGACGTAGTACTTATGAGGTCGTTTTAAATCCCAGTTGGGCCAGTTAGTTTTGCAAAGAAACATATTCCACTACCTTGTCTGCATTTGTAACCTCACCTGCAAACCTAAAGATACTGCAGGTCACATGAGCTTCAGAATAAACCCTCCATCACCACTACACTAGGAGAGGTCTCCTGAGGATCAGTGAGGCCGAAAGGAGGGAAGATCAAGAGGAAGGAAGAACCTAAGAAGGGGCCGTTCTGTATCTATAAGTATTAGCCTAGTGACTTTCAAGAGTGTCCCTGAAACTGTTCAGAAGAGAGAAGAGAATAAAAAAGAGGTTAAAGGTTGCACTAGGCACTTTGAACAATGTCAAGGTGCGAAAAGTTGTAAGTGATGTGGTACAGTGACATGTCACTAATTTCGGTCAATTAAAATTTAAATTCACTATGGTCTAGACATGCTGGTCTACATTTTACTCTTAAAAACATTTAGTAACTATCTTTTAAAAAGTTTTAATACATGAATAGTGTAAGCCAGCAAAATGCACCAAAAGTGAAATTTATACCTTTTTTTTTAACCACTCAGACTGTATCCTCCCCTTCTTTTCTCTCCCAAAGGAAGACAAGATGGGCCATCAATGAAAAACTGCGGTTGCAATGAAGCAACAGATTTCACAGGTAAGGCAAGAGCACTGCACTTCCTCCTCATGCTTTCTGGTACACTCCATGCTCAGAGAAACTTCTCTAGCAACAAACTATGAAAATGGCTCCTCAAAGTATAGAATTTTACTTTATTTTTCAATGTTTTTCAATCACCAGTTTGACAATGGCATTGGCCTGTGTTACCATTGAGTTTATTACAATTGATTTCTATTGTTTAGGTTGTTAAACTCCTACTGAGAAGCATGAAAAAGAGCAAGATGCACTTGAGGAGATAAAGCAGACCTTTGAAGGGAAACCAAACATCAATTCAAGTTATGACTTAGAGACCAAAAAAGATATTCCAAGTTTTTGTGAATTTTAAAATATGCTGTTTTGTATGGAAAAAATAAATCCTGTTGGCAAACAATTGGTGTTTCCTCTTCTTATCTGTGGAATCGGATTCTCTTTTCCAGTGAGTTTACTCCTCAACTTGGACTGCTAAGACAATAGCAGCACATTATTTTACTGCCATACAATAGGACATTAATATACATTTGTTGGTTTATCGTGATTTAAAATCATTAGCTTTCAGTCTTTAGAACAAAATGGAATTATTTAAAAACAAAATGTGAAAACAATGTGATGCCACAGATTTTGGAGACTCATGCTGAAACAAAAGGGCACTGGGTTTGGGGTCAGAAGAGCATGGTACACTTTATAAGGAGGTGCTCTTAACGCAGTTTACTTAAACCCTCTAGGCTTCTGTTTGGACCTCATCTAACCTTTTAGGGTTATTGTGATTATTAAATAAAATAATGAAAATCCTAGCATATATTAGGCAGTGCAAGAAAGTCACATGGGCAACATAGACATTATTTTTCTTTTGTCATTTCATGCTATTTGTTTTCCTCTTTGTATTATGAAAAAGTTCTAAACATACATCAAAGTAACCTGAAGAGTATAATGCACCATCTATCTCTTCATATGCTTTTTTTTGAAATGGAGGAGTTGGAGCCTTTTAAAGGCAATTCCAGGCACACTATCATTTCACCCAGCAATCGGGACATTAAGATGACAGTGTCCTCAGAGCAGGAACCCATCTGGTTCCTGGCTGAGAAACATCTCTGCCATTAATACTGGCCTAACACATCTGTGGAAAAAACAGGTAAAGTGATGCAGGTGTTAGGCACCGTGACAGGTAGAAAACAAATCCAGAGTGTTCATTGTGACCTGTTTCCTGTTTCCTTGGAACAGCCTCACTCTTGGTCGCTATGCTGAAGGTTCCGCCAAAGCCAACTCTTTGCATTTAACATGCAATACTTTTGAAAAAAATTGAACTGGAAATATACCCTTTATTTTAAAAAAACACACACACAGTTTACATTTACCAGTTGCAATTACAAAGTAATTTTCAAAAAGCACCTATCAAAGTGCTTTATAGACACCGTCTATTCTCAAGAAGTTGTTAATTTAAAATAGTTCTTTAAAAGACAAACATGGACAAGTACAAGTCTTGTTAAAAATAGTCAATGTAGAAAAAGATGGAGATGAATTTACCTCTGTGAGGCTATAGGTACCTAAATAGAATGGAGGGAGGAAAGAAGAGCATGTATATAGTCAGGAGAAGGTTAGAAAAAGGGGACCCAAATATTTCATGTCCATATTCCCTAGAGGCTGGAGACCTTTCTGAAAATAATTCCATGCCTAAAGAACCACAGGAGCTTTGATCAATCTAGCTCCCTTAATTTGCAAAGTTTCCAGGACCCCAACAGTCTAGTGCTAAAGGCCATGGGAGATTCAGGGATGGGGGAGAGAAGGGTAGGAGATATGTTAGTATGGGAAGGCAGTAGGATCAAGTGAACAGAAGTAGCTTTGACACAAAGAGACACTTCACTTTTAGTGAAGGGGGAAGTAAAGAAAGGTGAGGCAATGAACAGAGTATTTTTGCTGTGGAAGGAAGTTGAGACGATCTTAATCTTATAGGTAAAATACTTCTACATCAAAGCATCTGTGGAAGACAGAGCAAGGGTAGGACTGGAAATTATGAAAGAAGTTTGTATTTAACATCTATAAAGTGTTTAAGTGTCCTCTTTCAAAAAAAAAAATCTGAACAAAACAAAAAACCTTTCCCCATCCCTACTATTCCCTTAGATATAGCCCTACCATCTATCCACAAACTTGTCAAAAGTGAAGTTTGCCCAAGCACTTCTGGACACCAGTAGTCTGGTATCAACCCTCACTGTTCTTTGGAAAACACACCTTCTAATTGCCGGCTCAATAAACAGCCTGTTGTCAGTTTTCATTCTCCAGCTTTGTGGCAGCATTGAGAACTATGTCTTCCTGAAATTCTCTCCCTGTCTTGCATCCATGACACATCTTCATTCAGATGGCCTTCCTTTCTCTTTAACCATGCCTTTTTTTTTTTTTTTTCCTTTGGCCAGTTCTTTTCTCTCTTACCACCCTTAACCATAGATAATTTCTAAGGGAATCTCCTTGGTGTTAATTTTTCCTTTTACTCTCTTATCCCTTTGCTTCAACCACGGTCTCTTCAGATTAGTACCTTGTTTGTTTTTCTGTATCCATGCTGATCAATACAGTAGCCACTAGCCACATGTAGTGACTTAAATTTAATTAACATTAAATAAAATTTACAATTTAGTTCCTCAGCCTTATTAGCTACATTTCAAGAGTTTGCAAACCACATGTGGCTAATGGCTACCCTATAGGACAAGGCATATATAAAACATTTCTTTCTTCAAATAAAGTTCCATTGTACAGCACAGGTCTAGACCTTATCCCCCCCGAGCTTCAAATTTGGCAGTGTTCTACATGACATCTCTACTGGAAGTCCTTCTGGAATCACAAATTCATCATGCCGAAGTCCTACTCTGCTTAACATACATTTCTCATGCCAGTTATCTGTACAAACTAATTTTACTTGAAAATGCTCCATGTAAAAAGAGTACATCCCCAAATAATTGGTAAATATTTGTACAGGTAAGTTGTAATATTTATATATAATTTAGTTTACTAAATAAAGACCATTTTCACTGAGGAAAATGCAGGCTGCAGCCATTTAGGGGGAAATCTCCATCTTTCACATATTACCCTTATGTGGTATCTTCCCATGACCAGATTCCTGTAAAATAATAAAAGGATTTATGAGAGATTTTCTTTATTAATATGGCTTTTTTTATGTTTCTCAATAAAACTAAAGTTCTCCCCTACAACACCAATGAGGACATTATTCTCACTGCAGGAAAGCCGACTTTCTGATTCTATTAGGAGCCCTAAAAGTATTCTGCCTGAGACAATGAAACTCAGACAACAAAGCTCTCTGCCAAAATACGAACAATACTACTGGACACATGAGATTCTGAAGCATCATATTCAACAAATAATCAGATCTGGTCCTGATTTAAATCAGAAAGCAACCTGTCTCTCTGTTGCCTCCTAAACTTAGCAAAGACATGCCATTCTCAGCACGCTTACCATTTTGATGGTGTGAGGTTTCACTGGGCAGCCTCACTCAGGGTGACCTCAGCCTGAGATTCTAAAGATGGAGCATATTAAGTGCAGGTGAGTCATCAATTTAAAAAGGCATAGAGAGTAACTAAAAGCCTTATTCTTCAGAAGCACAGGGACTCTACTGGAGGCCTTCCCATGTGACAAATGGAACTCATTTAGAAAAAGAAAAGCCATTTTTAAAGAAAAAAGTGATAAATGGTACCCCTGAAGGATAAGCCTATTGTTCTTGTTTGCACAAGTAATTCCATCTGAACTGATTATCACCATTCCCAATGGAGTTATGATATCTCTTGTTAAAGATGACAGAAAAGTAGAATCATAGTATTGTAGTAGGAATATCATTGTATATATTTATGACCATTACTGTTAATTCAATAATAACATTATACATTATGATACTTATACTTTTCCTAAATAATTCAGAGTATTTTGCAGATGTTAAAAATATTAATCTTATGACTGTCTCATAGGGTATATAAATATTAGAACATTTCAAGATTAATCACCAGTTTCTAATAGACTAACAATGATATGCCTAACCCTTTTCTAGATAAAATGAGGCACGTGAAAGATGCAGAAGACACAGCTTCTCCCAGGAAGTTTTTTTGGGCAACAAGGTGTAAGTACGTAAAATACTTAGGAAATGTGGGGGTATGAAGTGCTATGGTTCACTTCATGAAGGATCAATGTAGGATTTCATGGCAGGAGAAAGATAAGCATCGGGGAGCAAGTCATCAGGAAATGCTTCACTGAGGAGGTAAGCCTTCAGTGGCCCCTAAAGAAATATTGAATAGGGCCAAGTGTAATTGTTCATGCCTATAATCCTAGCACTTTGGGAGGCTGAGATGGGAGGATTATTCGAACTTAGGAGTTCAAGACCAGCCTGGGCAACATAGTGAGACCCCATCTCTACAAAAATTCAAAAAAATTAGCCAAGTGTGGTGGTGCACGCCTACAGTCCCAGCTATATAGAGGCAAGAGGATCCCTTGAGTCCAGGAGATTGAGGCTGCAGTGAGCTGTGATCATGTCACTGTGCTCCAGCCTGGGCAACAAAGCAAGACCGTGTCTCACACACACAAAAACAAACAAACAAAAAATACAAAAAAAAAAAAGGAAGGAAGGAAGGAAAGAAAGAAAGAAAGAAAGAAAGAAAGAAAGAAAGAAAGAAAGAAAGAAAGAAAGAAAGAAAGAAAGAAAGAAAGAAAGAAAACGAAAAGGAAGTATTGACTGGTACAGGAGAAAACTATGGGATAGGACAAAAATAAACACATATCCTGAATTTCCTTGAGAGCCCCAATTTATGTCTTGCAAGTATTTTAAGATTGTATGTGTGAGTATGGGGAAAAAATGTAGAGATTGCCTGATTAGATAGGAATGGTCATGTTAAGTAGCTCTAAAGATGAGGTTTCATAGCTAAGAGGGAGATTTTTCAGACCAGTCTAAGCAATTTAGACTTCTATCTGATAAGGTGTAGGGACCTCTTGTAAATTCCTAAGCAACAGAATAAAATGATCAGAGAAACACTTCAGAAAAAGTAGTCTGGCAGCAGTTATCCAGTTATCTACTGACCTTCTGGTCCCCAATGCTCATATTTGTTAGATTACACAGACTTGCACTCCACTCCAAATCCTGCCATAATCCTAGGAGGTTTCAATATTTAATGGAAGATTTAGCCAATGTCCTAACTTCACCATTTCTTGACCTCATTCATTCCAATTGCTTTCACTTCCACTCCCGGGACCACACCCAAGACCCTGCATTAGTTAAAGCTGTGCCACATAGCATGCACCTATAGTCCTAGGCACTTGAGAGGCTGAGGTGGGGGGATCATTTGAGCCCAGGAGTTGGAGGCTGCAGTGAGCTGACTGTGCCACTGCCACTGCCCATGGCCTGAGCAACATAGAAAGATTGTCCCCAAAAACAAAACAAAACAAAACAAAACAAAACAACACTGCCATACCAGAAACCCTAAATGCAAATAGCCCAAATTCCAGTTTTTCCATCCCTCTCTTGCCTGTCCTGCCATTGGCCTGCTCACTTCTCCCAAGACCTCTTCCTGCTGGGCACTGTCTCACCAACACATTCTACTTTCTTATAACACTGTCCTTTCACTGCACTGACTTGGACAACTGCAACCCTAGATCCAGTGCTATAAAATATGTCTCCCCCTTTACACGCAGGCTTCTAAACAGACTGCTGCCACTGTAAATGCATGGTCTCTCCCTGCTGAATCCTAAACTTCATCCATTAGTGCTTGTATTTGTACATAATCACCTTTCTTTAGCATTCCCTTCTGTAACGATTCAGCATGTACATAATCATGCTCAGGACCGCCACTCACTTTCAGCAGACCATAACTTTGTTCCTTGATGAAAAAGCTGAGGCTTTAGGGGGATCTACCTCAACTGCCCACCCCTCAGTTGCAAATGTTAGCCCCACTCATCTTCCCTCCTTCCATCACAGAGGAAGGGTCTCCTTCCTTTTCAAGACCAAAACTAAGTTCAACCCAAAATCATACTTTTGATTCACCTCCTCCTATATCCTCCAAGATGCTGTCATCTAAAATTCTTTCTCTTTTCTACATCTTTGACTCTGCTTTTTTCTTGTCCTGCAATCTCTTAACCTGTAAACACAGCAAAGTGTCTTTCATCACTAAAAACCCTCAGTTGACCTGAGTTTCCCTCTAGCTACTGTCTTCTTTCTGCGCCTTGTTCATTCAAACTTCTCCAAATAACATCTATATTGGCTAAGCTTAGTAATGACAACAACCCCAGAAGTTAGGAAATATCCCCGTTAGAACACATGGGGAGTAAACTGAGGCCCAGAGTCAACACTAATAAAGTCAACTACCAAAGCTTTTCAATTCCATCATATTTCCCCATAGGACTTGGCATTCAAGTCACACTGTTTTGGCCTTTTTCTTTTTAATAATCCCATGCTTCACTTAAAGCTTCAAAGTAGAGAAAAGCAACATGTAATTTCAAATCAGGAAGCCAACAAATGTAGGCCTAAAGGCCTATTCTGTGCCACACAATTAATTTACACTAAGCTAAAGAAGGGGGAAAATTGGCTTCTCTGGCTATGTAAAACCACAACAACAACAACAAGCAAACAAACAAAAAACCCAGAAAACCTATTACCAAAAGAGAAAAAGAAAAAAGAAGAAAAATAAAACTTAAGAAAGTTTTTCTAAATTATTTACTTAACTTCCCTTCACCTTGTTATAAATAAAGTTTTGGTGCCACAAAAGAAATAGCACTTGAATATAAAATTTTCTTTTTAATTCTCAGCAAGGCAAGTTACTTCTATAGAAGGGTGCACCCTTACAGATGGAGTAATGGTGAGCAGACACTTGGACAAGGGAGGGGAAGGGGTTCTTCTCCCTGACACACGTGGCCCCTGCTGCTAACCCCTATTGGCTAGGGTTAGACAGCACAGGCTAAACTAATTCTGATTGGCTAATTTGAAGAGATTGACGGGAGTGAGTGGTTTGGAAGTTATGACAGAGCGGACAATCAGAATGAGTCAGGGTGGAGTAGGTAATTGGAATGAGTCAGGGTGGAGCAGGTAATCGAAAAAGGTTGCTTTACAAGGAAGTTAAGTTTAAAAGTAGAAGTCAAAGAACTGAACATACTGACATACTGATTCTCTGAAAAAAAATTTAGAACTCATATCTAACAACTTCTCAACCCACTGAAAATGGGCTTAACCTCACTAAAACTGCTCTGACAAATGTTCCCAATGAACTTCAAATTAACAAACCCAAAGAATGTCCTTCAGTCCTGTCTGATGGGGCCTTTCTGCTGATTTGAGTAACTGAACCTTTCTTCTTGATACTCTTTCATCTTTACTCCCCAGACTTCTGCATTGCTCTACTCCCCTGGAATCCTCACACTTTCTGACTATTTTGGCGGGAAAGGAGGACCTCCTATTTGTAGTCTCTAAATGGAGGTGTCGTTTTACCTCCACAAAATACTACTACTACACTAAAGCCAGACTATTCACTGATGAACATGGTCCAAGACTTTTTCACTCACTCTGTTTGATTCTGCCCATGTTGGCCCCTATGCTCATCTCCGTCTGCCCAAAACCCACAAATTCTTCAAAGTCCAAATTTTTAGTGAAGTTCCTATATTTTCATAATCTTTCCCTCCTTTGTACTCCTGTAATTTATATTGTAATTACTCAATACAATACTCATTCCTGTATATTCTTATCTATTCATCTATCCTACCAAGTCATGAGCTCTTTCTTCATGATTGTTGTAATATCTAGTGACTAAAACCATACTTGGCACATAGTAGGAGCCCATCAAATACAAGTATTATGATTATTCGTCTTTTCAGTCCTCAAAGCTCTCGAATAGCAATGTTTCTTTTTTTCTTTTTTTTGAGATGGAGTCTTGCTCTGTCACGCAGGCTGGAGTACGGTGGCACAACCTCAGCTCACTGCAACCTCCGCCTCCCGGTTCAAGCGATTCTCCTGCCTCAGCCTCCTGAGTAGCTGGGATTACGGGCGCACACCACCACACCCAGCTAATTTTTGTATTTTTAGTAGAGACAGGGTTTCACCATGTTGGTCACGCTGGTCTTGAACTCCTGACCTCGTGATCCGCCCTCCTCAACCTCCCAAAGTGTTGGGATTACAGGCGTGAGCCACCGCACTTGGTCTCAGCAATGTTTCTTAAATATTGTAAGATCAACCTATTTTGAATTAATTATTTATTAATTAAAGCCCAAAGAATGAATGAACTCTCTTGGTAAGAAAGAAGCACAGATAGGAGGCTCACTTACATTAGGTGATGAAGAGGAAAAGAGAAACTAATGAACAATATTTTAAAAAATGGCTGGGAACCCTAAAAGAATGTGTTTATGAGTTAAGAAGATGTGGAATAGAAGAAGCTTCTAACAATCCACAAATTATCTACTTTATGAATTATTTATTTATATAATAAATTCAAGGGAATTTATTATATAAAATAGCTATTTTTTCATAAAGAAAAAAGAATTAATTTGTCCCTTTTTCTTGAATCATTCTACACGAATATCCTTTTGTCAGATCTTCTATGTAATGGCTTTTTGATATGAGTACCATTTCTGTCAAACTTTTGTTATTTTTAGTACAGCCAAATTTACTCACTTTTTTAAAGTGCTATTTTGGGACTAATACAAGGGGAAATTAATCATGGTGCCCAAATGACGGGCCAGGGGTACTATTTTATTACTTTCAGTTTAAACTGGGAAATATGTAACTGGTTTTTCACCCAGAGAATAAGAATGTTCCAATTTATTAGAAAGTAATTGGTATTGGAAGCAGTCACTGACAGAAGTATAATAATGGAAACCATCCCAGCTACTTCATGCAGGCAATGCAGGCCAGTCATTGTGCTGAGATGACAGGCCTGCATCTGCAGAGGTGTGGCTTGAAAAGTCTGAAAAATGTCCCCCTTCAAGACAAGGGTCACATTACCGGTTCTAGACAAGACTCCCCAAAATGCAAAATCTCTAGTAGATGTAACTCCATTTCTAATATATATCCATAAAAGGTGCACTTCAGGAGTTCATGGGATACCTAAATTGGCAAACAAAACAGCAAATGTGCACATTTTGCAAAGAGCCAAGGCCTACAATAAAGGTCATGCTGTTTATAATATTGGCTCAACAATTTTCTATAGATCACTTAACAGGTACTAAAAGTGGCAGGGCACTGGTGTACCAGAAAACACACAGAATTGTCTACAGTGTCCAAAATGTTGGATATAGAGTTGGAGAGAATGAGAGAGATCAAAAAGCAGTCTGTAAAGGAGAAAACTGGCATGACAAGCCTGAAGGAACCTCCAACTCCTCCATTTCTCAAGTCACTTTTAAGGTATACCTCCTATGGGCAGACTTGATCTTAGTCCTATCTCTCCAAAATATAAGCTGTTTTCTTTGTGTGTCATCCTATTTCTTTCTACCTGGAGATGTGATCCCCCAAAGCCTGCACTGTTACACAACTCCAGAAGACACCATCCTTAGAGTAGTGAATATGAAGCTCCCCCAGAGTTATGCAGTGGCCAGCTCACATAGCCCTGTGGCACCCCTGCCTGCTGCCATTTTACTCATCATCTAGGTTGTACCAAACTTTGAGGCTCAGATCCCGTTTCTGTCTCCCTGGTGTAAAAAAAAAACAAACCTTACATTTCTCTTACCTGAAAAGTTTCATCCTTTCACAAAATAGCTTCAGCCTCTGAGTTTACAATGTGAGTCTACTTTAAAGAAACTCTGGAGGCCAAGAATAAATGGAAGGTCCTGGAGCCCAACTTCCCTTGAACCTCCATAGAATGTAAGTGATATAATGGGAAGGACATTCAATAGAAGGACAGGAAATTTAGATCTAGAACTCTACATTGCTGTGCAACCTTGGGCAAGTCACAAAACTAGCATGTGAGCTTCACATTTGTAATATAAAGGAGGTGAGGTAGATAAGATACCTTAAAGGCGTCTTAGAGTTCTAATATTTTTTGGAAGCTTGAAACCTCCTTTGCAAAGATTATGACAGTGAGAGGACTCTTGCATGGCTGACTCTATCTTGCTTCTATCCTCACAAGCAGGGTGACCTCACTCATTCCTGGGTATAGGCCAAGCTAACCATGGGAAGAATTTAGTTTATAGTTTAACTTGGAAGCAAGGATGATAATAATCCCTCCTAAAAACTAACCCCTTCCTTGCTCAGGAACCTATAACTATTGAAAAATCATGAAATTAGGATTATAGGAGGGGCCTGAATTCTGCTAGAATGTAGGTATAGTTTCTATAATGCCTTACTGCTCAGGAGTCATGTGGCCAGAGATCACAAGATTTGTGACTTCTCCAATTGCTCCTATAGATAACACCACTATTGTAGAACTTAAGATTGGTGTTTTGAGATATTTTTCAGATTTTTGCATTCTGGCAACTGACTGACCCCACTTGGACCCATGACTCCTGACTCAACCAGTCCTGTGGCCTCCACCCAGAAGTGGACTCAGCTCACAAGACCTGTTTTCCACACCCCTACAATTCCATTCCCAACCAATCAGCAGCGCCTATTCCCTATCCCCTTGCCCACCAAATTATCCATAAGACCTTAGCCCCTGAGTTCTCAGGGAGACTGACTGAGTAATAACTCCAGTCCTTCCACTTGGCCAGCCTTGTGTTAAACCATTTTCTACTGCAATACCACAGTATCAGTGAGTTGATTTTGTCTGTGTAGCAGGCAGGAAGTACCCATCAGGCAACCATAACCTCAGAATACCACCTCCAGAGTAAGGGCATCTGACTCATATATAGTCACCCCATAAAGAGAGAGCAATAGGTGGTCTTTGGAGATCTGGGAGACTACTCACTAAATGCTCCATACATATCAAGCCAGATGACCCATAGGTCTAAGCTGAGAATAACTTATTTCATAAGGCATAGTTCTGCTTCTCCTCCCAGCACCAGCCATTCAGAAAGATTTTTTTTTTTCCCCCTTATCTCTAGTCTGGCAAACCTTGCACATACCTTCCACATTTTTTTTTTTTTTTTGCGAATTTTTTTTTATTATTATACTTTAAGTTCTGGGATATACGTGCATAACATGCAAGTTTGTTACATAGGTATATAAGCACCATGGTGGCTTCCTGCAGTCATCAACCCATCATCTACATTAGGTATTTCTCCTAATGCTATCCCTCCCCTTGCGCCCCAACCTCCGACAGGCCCGGGTGTGTGATGTTCCCCTCACTGTGCCCATATGTTTTCGTTGTTCAACTCTCACTTATGAGTGAGAACATGTGGTGTCTGGTTTTCTGTTCCTGTGTTAGTTTGCTGAGAATGATGGTTTCCAGCTTCATCCATGTCCCTGCAAAGGATGTGAACTCATTCTTTTATATGGCTGCATTAGTATTCCATGGTGTATATGTGCCACATTTTCTTTATCCAGTCTAGCATTGATGGCATTTGGGTTGGTTCTAAGTTTGCTATTTTTGTTGGTTCCATTTTTTTGCTATTGTGAATAGTGCTGCAATAAACATATGTGTGCATGTGTCTTTATAGTAGAATTATTTATAATCCTTTGGGTATATACCCAGTAATGGGATTGCTGGGTCAAATGGTACTTCTGACTCTAGATCCTTGAGGAATCACCATATTGTTTTCCACAATGGTTGAACTAATTTACACTCCCACCAACAGTGTAAGAGTGTTCCTATTTCTCCACATCCTCTCCAGCATCTTTTGTTTCCTGATATTTTAATGATTGCCATTCTAACTGGTGTGAGATGGTATCTCATTGTGGTTTTGATTTGCATTTGTCAAATGACCAGTGATGATGAGCTATTTATCATATGTCTGTTGGCCACATAAATGTCTTCTTTTGAAAAATGTCTGTTCATATCTTTTGCCCACTTTTTGATGGGGTTGTTGGCTTTTTTCTTGTAAACTTGTTCCTTGTAGATTCTGGATAATAGCCCTTTGTCAGATGGATAGATTGCAAAAATTTTCTCCCATTCTATAGGTTGCCTGTTCATGCTGATGATAGATTCTTTTGCTGTGAAGAAGCTCTTTAGCTTAATTAGATCCCATTTGTCAGTGTTGGCTTTTGTTGCCATTGCTTTTGGTGTTTTAGTCATGAAGTCTTTGCCCATGCCTGTGTCCTGAATGGTATTGCCTAGGTTTTCTTCTAGGGTTTTTATGGTCTTAGGTCTTATGTTTAAATCTTTAATCTATCTTGAGTTAATATTTATAAAAGGTGTAAGGAAGGGGTCCAGTTTCAGTTTTCTGCATATAGTTAGCCCGTTTTCCCAACACCATTTATTAAATACAGAATCCTTTCCCCATTGCTTGTTTTTGTCAGGTTTGTCAAAGATCAGATAGTTGTAGATGTGTGGTGCTATTTCTGAGGCATCTGTTCTGTTCCATTGTCTATATGTCTTTTTTGGTACCAGTACCATGATGTTTTGGTTCTTGTAGGCTTGTAGTATAGTTTGAAGTCAGGTAGCGTGATGTCTCCAGCTTTGTTCTTTTTGCTTAGGATTGTCTTGGCTATACGGGCTCTTTTTTGGTTCCATATGGAATTTAAAGTAGTTTTTTCTAATTCTGTGAAGAAAGTCAGTGGTAGTTTGATGGGAAAAGCATTGAATCTATAAATTACCTTGGGCAGTATGGCCATTTTCATGACATTGATTCTTCCTATCCATGAGCATGGAATGTTTTTCCATTTGTTTGTGTCCTCTCTTAATTCCTTGAGCAGCGGTTTGTAGTTCTCCTTAAAGACGTCCTTCACATTTCTTGTAAGATGTATTCCTAGGTATTTTATTATCTTTGTAGCAATTGTGAATGGGAGTTTGCTTGTGATTTGACACTCTGTCTATTATTGGTGTATTGAAATGCTTGTGATTTTTGCACATTGATTTTGTATCCGGAGACTTTGCTGAAGTTGCTTATCAGTTTAAGGAGTTTTGGGGCTGAGATGATGGGGTTTTCTAAATATATGATCTTGTTATTTCCAAACAGAGATAATTTGACTTCCTCTCTTCCTATTTGAATACCTTTATTTCTTTATCTTGCCTGATTGCCCTGGCCAGAACTTTTAATACTATGTTGAATAGGACTGGTGAGAGAGGGCATCCTGTCTTGTGCCGGTTTTCAAAGGGAATGCTTCCAGCTTTTGCCCATTCAGTATGATGGCTGATAACTTCTACATTTTTACCAGTGCACTCACATTTGCTAATGTTAACTCCCTCCCACTCTTAGCTACAACACCCCCACATGACAATGCTACTAGAACACAAGTGTCTACTACTACAAAAATATATATCTATAGCTCTAAATATAGGAACACTCTCATTTTAAACAAATCTATCATAGTTAAATCTGCATTTACAAGGACATATGTTTATATATATGGACTTGTATATGTGTGTGGGCATCTATATATGGAATAGATTATCTGCTTTGCAAATGAATTCACCAGGGAATTCCTTAAAATAGCAGGTCCTTCATTTATCCTTCTCTTCACTGTTTCCCACATAAATGATATCTTGCACTTTTTACTTACTGATAGCTGCTCAAGAATTTATCTATCATGTAATGTAGGTATACTGTATTTATAAAGATTAATGGAAAGCAAAATGCATTTCTTTGGAGCCGTCTAATTTCTTTAATATTTCAGAGGTGTGAGTTTATATTTTGTATAGCTAGGATCTGAAACCTCATCTAGCACCACTATGAACATAAAAACCACATGAATCTTAAACAGTTTCCAGAGTTCACCATGATATAATAGCATTATGCAGAAATTAGAGTCTGCAAGAGCCACTGGCTTCACAAAAGCCTTTATGGATGGAGAAAAGTGAACTAATGATGTTGTTTTGTGAAGGTTTCTAAGGCAAAAATTATACCTTTCACTCAGGTCAATAGCTTTTGGCTGGGGGTAGCTTAAAAGGTGAAGTAATTCTGCCTCTGTACACAACCAATGTTAATAGACAAAAACATTAACCACATTTCTGGGAGTGGTGAAGCTATTTTTAGTAACAGTGGCTGCTCTAGAAAATTTTATCTTTTGCTGTGAAATGCCAATGTGATTTTTCTCAGTCTGTAAATGGTAAGCACAATCATGTTTGTTTGTTTAAACTTGAGTTTTGTATGTTGTTTGTTTTTCTTTACCCCAGGGATTTCCTTATCTGTATGCACACACAGATGATAACAGGAACAGAGTGACCCACCCTAGTTTAAAGTAGGCTGCCAATTACCTCTCTAAAGCTAACAGCACCCATGAGCCAACAAGGATTTTATTTTATGCAATTGTTAAAGTAATTAGTTTTGCACCAACCTAATAGTATTCCTTCAAAGGCTCGTGCAAGCTAAGAAACTAATAAAAACAAAAATGAAAATAGTAGCTCCACTCTTAAAGTCATCTTCTCCAAAAAAAAAAACATTGTTCCTCTACTTCCAGAAATACAATTGTTCAGGGCTCAGAAACTCAGAAGAATCCTGACTTCCTGCCTGCCTTCTGGGTCCCTAGAAACATAGACTTAATGGGAGGGAGGGACCTGGCTCATGGCAACTAAATAAGATTGGTGGGGGTGGGCAGAGGAAAGAGCATAGGAGGAAGAATCAGGAAGCTTGAGATAAGATCTAGACAAACCTTCAATCCTTCTGGGACTCTGATTCTTCACTTATAAAATACAGATGATACCCACATTTTTATTGTGATCATACGAGATGGTAGATTTGAAAATGTTTAGGAAACTATTAGGTTCTTCATAATGAATGCAATGCTCTGCTTATTTCTGTGCATCTCAATTCCTATGAAGTTGTAGAATATTGACACTGAAAGTTTAAAAAAAGAGAGAGAAAAGACTGGGCAATAAGGCTGGTTTCAACAAAGCCTTATTTGCCTCTAACTCTCCTCCTCTCTTTCACTCTACCTCTTAGAAAAAAGCAAAAGTAACAATTGACCCGAACTCTCCATTTTAATAATCACTGCATTTCTACATTTTTCAGTCACAGTCAATGTCTAAATTAGATAACCTAATTGATTACCTACTGACCAAAAGGATCTGTATGAAATCATTACCAAAATCATATAATGAAGAAATTTTCTGCTTCTAGAGAAGTTTGAAGTTAGAATCAGCACTTTTTCATTTAGCATTCATTCAACAAATATTTATTGAGTGCAAAATTGTGCCAGGCACTAGGGATTTAGAAATAAGGGAAACATATTTCCTTTCCCCATAAAGTTCATTATTCAGAGAGAAGAACAGATTTACATTCTCTTGTTTTATAGCTTAGAAACCAAAGACACAATAGTTGGGAAAGTTTGACTCTACCTGCAACTCTCCTTCCATTATACTGAGTAGTTGGATGAGGTCTTCTTTGGATAACTCCAGGGATTTCTTAGTCTTTCGTTCACTTTCTCCAGATGTTTTTAGGTGTCGTTTGACAGTTCCTGAGGCCATGACATCATCCTCCTTCCTATTTGATTTCTTCTTCTTTTTGGCATCTTCTGAGAGACTTTTTTCACCAGCATTGCCGATGATGGAGGGCTTGGGACAGGAGACATGCCCATCAGATGAACTTTCACCACCTTGGTTTCGAGATCTCATTCCCACCTACAACACATAAAAAAAAGATAAGATGTTCTTTACCACCATCAAAATTATTTTTGCCGAAATACTTAGAGACTTATAACAGCTTTACCACATCACCAATAATGAAAAATCAAATTAATATGTCATTAAAATTTTCAGGAAACCCCTTTGATGGTCTTCAGAAAAAATAAAAGTAAGATTTTAACCTGAAAAACCCCTCAAGCCAAATGATCAAGGTCAATATCAATAGTGCTAAGTCATATTGCTGTTACACAACCCCCATAATAATATATCAATATTGGTTCATTAATTGTAACGAACGTACTATACTATCCTAATGGAGAATGTTAACTATAGAGGAAACTGGGTGTAGGACATATGTGTATTAGCTTTGTAATAATGTTATGAATCTAAAACTGTTTTAAAATAAAATAAAAATCAATAAAAAAACTGTTCTAAAATAAAATAAAAATAAAAACAGTTCTAAGATAAAATAAAAAGTTTATTTATTTATCAGAAAATTCAGACCTGAAACCCTGTCAGGAACCAGTTGGATGTCATAGGGGGAAAAAAAAAGTCCGCATAGGGTGGGGGCTTAAAATGGACAGAGGATAAGGGAAAAGGAAAGGGAAGAGGAGGGTGGTATCATTTTCAGTGATATGCAATTCTATTTTCCCATAGCCTCTATTTTAAAATCAGGTCTTTTAATGTCATTTATAGTAATAAGAGCACAAAGAATTGGGAGAAAATGAATCAATTTCAAAATCAAAATGTAAAACAATATTTTGAGGTAAAACAAGGAAAAAAGACAAAGCAGCAGCTAAGATATTAACTTGTCCTATGAGAAGCACATTCAAGTCATTCTATGAGGAATGCTGTATAGTTTCTCTGTCAGTCTCTGAGCAAAAGGATTCTACCAACAGGTATGTTACAAACAAACACACTGAACTCACAGGCTAGGTCTCAAAGTGCTGTGAAGAGAGCTCTAATATCTTGGGGGGTGTATTTCAAATTTTGCCTAAACCCTTAAATATAGTAGATTAGCTCATGGGCTTATTTAAAAACTCACAGTATAAATAGCCCTTACCATGAATAGCTAAGCAAAAAGATTTTCATCATTCATTCCAGATAAAATATAGGGACTTTGTTATCTGAAAGTAAATTTCCTTTATGGACCCAACCATACTTAAGAAACTAAGGAAAGATTTTAAAAAAACATTAGGCTTGTAACACAAAAATTAACACAGGGTGATGTTTCCTTTCAGATAGTGAATATCCAATTCTTCCAATGAATCTTGAAATCTACATTAATGCTCTTTTTTAAAAAATTAAACTTGTAAGCAAATGGACCCTTTTATGTATGTGTGAACTTTCTACAGCACCCCAGCTTTTAACAATATAAACGAAAGGAATGTTTCTTGACACTAGCACCCTGTTTTCTGGTTCACTCAATGATTAGTTCCCAATTTTAGAGTATCTTTTGGGTTTCCCTAGTCAACAAAGAATAGAAGTTTCTTTGTAATGGAAGCCAGAACACTTTGGAACAAACCTACTGTATTTTATCACAGCTTATTTGTGGGCAGAATGGGCTGACTAAAGCCCCAATCCAAAAAAAAAAAAAAAGATGTGATGAATAAAGAGTTTCAAATTTAACTCATGACCTGTTATGGCTCACAACTAAGACACATGGACTTCCCAAACTGAATTGTGATTCTGTACGACTTCATACCACATGTGAATTCCTTTTACCTGAAATAATTTTCTCTATAAGATCTTAAAGTTCTTTGAGATGGCATATCAAATATTGATTTGACAACTTTAATTTAAATCATTAAATCATGAGTTAATAGAAATCCCAGACAATAGTTCCCAAAGTACAGGAAGTGCTTAATCTTACACAGTGTTTAAATCTGATTGTATTATGTTACATGCATTTACTCAATCACAATTATATCTGCAAACATACAGAAAATAGTCTATTAGTATCAATTTTATATTTAGTTCTTTCTAAAAATTTCAGTCTGAAATTAATGTTTTAAAATAAAATTTATTATAGTATTATATTAACAACTTTTACACACAAAAAAATCCACCCATTTTAGAATTTTGTAATTATTTTATATCATTATTCATTTAAAAAGCTTAAGTTTCCTATTCCCTTCTACATTAATTCACTGTGGCTGATGGAAAATGTCATGTGGTAGGCCCATGATGTTAATTTTGTCTTAACAAATATTTTTCTTTTGTGATATTGAAATTTCACATTAATTACTTTTCCTTTGGCATGAACATAAAAATTTTTAGTCCTTTCTCGGTTAGATAAACAAGGTCTTCTATCTATCTTCACAATAAAGTCAGCAATCAGCACCTGTTCTATGTTAGGAATACAAAAGTACTCAGCAATAACAAATGAATCCAGAATGTTTTAGCAAGGAATTAGCATCTATGAGGAAGATAAACATAAGTTCTCAATAGAATAACTAAGTCTGTTATAAATAATGTACACTTTAAAAATGCTTTATTCTATTTTGGAGGGAGAAAACATCCAAGCAATAATGGACTTGCATGTGTCTCATTTAGTGACATTTATATTCTTCATATTTTTAATAGCTCTCACTTACTGCTTCTTAAGTGTTACACAGTATAGGAAGCATTTTTCATTCAGCACCTTGTTTAATATTTACATCAACCTACTTCAACTATTAGTAGGTGCTATTTCTCTCAGGTTTATAGATGAAGCTGCTGAGGTTTAAATAAATTAAATATCTTCTCTTGGATCACACAGTTACTCCTAGTGGATAGAAAAACTAGAATTTGAACTCAGGTTGGACATGAAATACTACCCCACTATACAGCTTTCCTTATTTCCTCTAAGTTCTTAAACATATGCTAATTGGAAGGGGGGCGATCCCTGATAAATCAGGGGATCAAGAAAAAGTTAGAGGCCAGGCACAGTGGTGTGTGTGTAATCCCAGAACTTTGGGAAGCTGAGGTGGGTGGATTACCTGAGGTCAGGAGATCGAGACCAGCCTGGCCAACATAGCAAAACCCCATCTCTACTAAAAATACAAAAATTAGCTGGGCATGGTGGAGTGCACCTGTAATCTCAGCTACTAGGGAGACTGAGGCAGGAGAATCACTTGAACCTGGGAGGCAGAGGTTGTAGTGAGCAGAGATCACACCACTGCACTCCAGCCTGGGCGACAGAGCAAGACTCCATCTCAAAAAAAGAGAAAAAGCTACAAATGCTAAGAAGTTTTCTCACTTCACATAACAAAATTTGAGAAATGCACATATATGTCTTCCTCCATAGACACTCTTACAACACTCACATAGCAATTTAAATTAGGTTACTAAGCAATACTATGTTTTCTGAAATAATTAACCTTCTGCAGAACTTCTAAGATGATGAATCATTCAAAAGTCTTCCTGAGAAGCAATCTGGTCAATTATTAAGGGTACAGTTATGAAAACAGGATGTAAAGTCTGAACAGGAACAATTACAGACTTATTGTGTTAAAAGCCCTGGAGCTGAACAACAGTAAACACTTCATCAGTGTTGGCCAAATCCTGCCTATTGTGCTTACAAGTGTATCAGGCAGGTAACAGAAAAGGCATCCAGAACTCCTTAGGCTTCTTAATAGTTAATTGCATGGCTGCAAGTTTAAGACGTGTAGATAACATTTTCTGAAAGAAGCCAAGAAGGCCTTCGAATCATCCCAGTGTATATCCTTTAAAAAAAAAGTTCTCCCCAAGAAAAATATACAAATAAACTGAAGATTCATATCAGGTTTTATAACCCTTTTTAAAAAATCAGTGTCAACTGGGGCACAGATGCTTCTCTTTGTAAGCAAATTATCTTAACATAGTTCATAAAATATACTTACTTTTCCTTTCATAGTAGTCAACAGCAATTTACATGGAATTTGCTAACTGCAGTATGAAGAAAAGAAAGATCAAATGTTATTCTGAACCTCCCTCTTTTATCTACAGTCCTCTCTCCCTTTCATCTGCGCCTCCCCGCCCCCTGCAGCCTCCCACTAATTGGGCAATGCCAGAGCATACTGTCAGATGAAAAATATCACAGGAATCAGAAAATGTAAAGCCTTTTAGTCATTTATGCTGAACTACCAAGTATTTCTAGAGCATTTGAACAGGAAAAGAAAAAAAAGGGAAAAAAAAATGTCTGAAAATTCTAGTTCCCAGACTTCCTTAGCTCTTACAAATCTTGATCTTGAATTTTCTCCCTAGCACTCTCACCTTTGCTCTTGCTCCTTTCCAGATTTATATTTTCCTGTTATGATTCAACATTGGTCAAAATACTCCCCACCCCACCACCAACAAAAACTTCTTTTCTGTATAAATTCGGTTTTGGCATCTTTGCTATGCTTCTCAGGTATCCAACCCCTATCTGTTCCCGATTTTATTTTATCTATGTATATTTTCAAGAACCCACCTACTGCATAGAATGAGATGCCATAATAATTTTATATATTTAATTTCTATTTTAAAATTACTTCATAGAATTATGAGGAAAAATTATCATAGTAAAAAAGGAAAGTACATAATTACAGAAAAACCGAGATTTTACAAGGCGGCCTGGCAAAAGGCCTGCTACAAGTGGAGCTTCCAGAACATTACCACAGAACTGTCCTGACTCTTTCTCTTACACATAAACGACAATACCCAAAGCACCCAAAACTCAAAAAGAAAACATCTGGTCTAGTTTTATGTCATCAGTGAATTTTCAGATGCAAAAGACCAATTAAATCAACTAGTTTATTTCCTATCAATGCCAGATTACTTCCTGTGTGCATTATCTTATTGGTTAAATCTGCATATAAATATCCCAACTCATGAAATGTTCAAATACTTCTCATGAGGTTATCACATATTCTATAGTGTATATTGCTCAGAAATGTTCCCAAGTTTGCCTCTAAATTTGCCTTTCTTCTCTTCATCCTATTTATGCAACAAGCCATGTTAAATATTTGTTTTACTTCTCATTACCTACATTTATTAAATCCTAAAAAATAACTAAGGTTTTTACTTAAAGTATTTTTTATTCTATTAGGGTAGATCTATGCAGACAAATTGAAAATTCCTGTAAGTAATTTCACAAAATGTTAGAGTTCAGTGAAAGGGATTCTCTTGGAGTCACTGCAGTGATGTTGTCATCAAAAGGCCAAGAAAAATATTATAACTGGGGCAAATAGAAAAATATTATTCTACTCCAGCTTAAAACTATGGTGAAATATTTTATGACGTTCTGTTTAATATCCTTCAAGAACAATACCAGCAGGCCCAGAAAAATTTCCAGAAAAAAAAAAGACAAAAAATAACAAGAGAATAGATCAGGGAACTGCCATGAAATAAGAAATCTTTTAAAATTAGCATGGAGTCTAAAAGAATGTACAATTTGAGTTTTAAACTTTGAATGGTAATATACGGTAACCTTTCTTACCAACATTTTAATTAAAATCCCCAAATTGATGGACTCTTCTATCATAATGTGTCCTGTTGCTGTCCTTTACTTTCCATTCCACTAGCCATGACCTAGTATTCAAGATCCTCCACTTCCCAAAAAATTGTATTTCCAGTCTTATCTTTCAATGCCTCCCATACATTTTTCATGTTTGTTTAGTCACTGGTTAGAAATTATGTCTGGCATATTTTATTTTTATATCTTTGCTCATGAATTTCTTTCCTAAAATGGCCTATTCTTCCCTCGTACTCTTCAGGCCTCCTCTGACTATTCCAACTTGTGCCATTTCTCCTTCCTGGTTAATTTTGTACACTTGCTTGTTCTTTATATTACTTGGTGCTTTTCACACTTGCTTATATTGTTGTTATTGCCCCAAACATAATCTCTTTAAGGACATTTAATAAGACTTCTTCAAATCATTGAAATACCAATTGATAGATATCATTTGATGGTTTGAATTTATAACATTTTACATATTAGTATATAGGTTTATAGAACTCATTGCTTCCAATTAAAATAACTGGATAAAATATAATTAGAGAGAAATAAATATTTAGATACACTTGTTGTTAACAGGTGCCAAAAGCAATTAGTAATATTTGGAGAGATTTCTAACACTAAAATAATAAAATGTTTATGATAGTAACATGTGCACTTTGGGATAAACATGGTGAATTAAAACTTGCATTTATTTCCACTCTCTCCTGAAACACACTAAAATAAAAACAAAGAAACAAAAGATGACAGAGAAAATAGGAGTGTAAATGACAGCAGATGAGGATGAGAGATGTCAACACAATTTTGGAGAATGGAAAGTGGATAGATAAGTGGGTACGTACTTGGGCACCTAAATGCTGGCATAGTAGAAAGTAAAAGAGATGCAAATTGTTCGAATTTTCCCAATTACTCTCAAGCTAGGGATGTATCGGCTCGACAGGGCAACAGGGTAACCAGGACATAGGTCCCAGATCCTTAAGTCATAGTATATGTTTAGGAAATACTCATGAGATTTGAGTCCTGGGTGGTTACTGCAACATTCAACCAGATCCCTCCAACTTGAGGCTGGAACTTCTGGTACTATATCTTTGTCACTGAGCGTGAAACATCAGTACCCTTCCTTGCTACTCCTCCTCACTGTCCCTCCACAACATCTCTCTTCCCTGCTTCAGCTCATACTGACTTCTTCCTCTGCTAAGCTCCTGCAGCATATCTAGTTTGTACCACCCATTTAGGGCTTAATAATACTGTCTAGTGTGGTTCTTGAAAGGCTCCTGGTATTAGTCTTGTTGACTCATCTAGAATGCAAACAACTTTGCATAAGAATAGTGTTTCTACTTTATCTTCCTAAAATAACTAGCATGCTAGACCCTCTACTCCTACAACTGAGGAAATTGAGGCTACACAGCTGATCAATGGAATAGTTGGAACCAGGACTCATGTCTCATGAGTATTTCCTAAACACATCCCATAACTTCAGGATCTGTGATCTTGCAGAGTGGGTATTACATTTCACTTATTTATACTCACTTCCAGTGTCTATAACAGGGTTTTTAACTTTTTTCTTTTTTACTTCAATCCATGGAAAAAGGCTACTTTCAATTATATAAAAGAGAAAAGCATTTAACTATCTAGTAATATACTGTTATATACAGTGGTGGTGACATAATGACATAATTTTTTCTGGCATTTTCAACATTAGTGATTCATGCTTGAACCTCAAGTACATGTTAAAATATTTTTATATTTATAATCCTTTATTATTATAATTCTGATGTCACCATCACCACTAGACATAGCATGTGATATATAATCATTGATTAAACAAAAAGAGTAAGACCCTCATATTTAAGTGATTATGAAAGTTGTTTTCTGGTAAATTTTACCTTTACTTTTTCTACTTGATTACTATAATTTTTTTCAGACGTTTTAGTAGTACCATCTGGCCTCTGAAGAAAAGGGAATGTCACCATTTAGTTTAATTAAAGTTTCTAAATGTCTGGGAAATTATCAGATTCCTAGTTAGCCAGGACTAGAATTTCTTCCTGTATTTCATCAGGCTTAGAATTGAATAAGAATCAGCCATTTTCCTGCCACTAACAAAACAGGCCTAATGGTAGCCAGAAAGACAAGTACCTTAGACATTATCTCAGCAGTCTATATCTGCTGAATTATTCTTAAATATTACCTTTGTTTGCAATAACAATAGCTGACATTAACTGAAGAGCTTATGATGCACTGAGCTGTGGCTTAACCACCGGATAGACATCGGTGCAAAAGTAACTGCGGTTTTTGCATTGTTGAAATTTGCCATTTGATAATGGAATACATTCTTAAATAAATGTGTTTATGTTATACATCATTTTAATGTACATTTCTTGCTCTTTTGGTAATCAATTATTACTTGTTATTTATTTTATATTTATTTTAGACTATGGAAATGACGTTAGAAAAAGCAAATTCGAAGGATTTTCTGGTTCAATTTCAAAATGGGTAGTAAAGCAATGGAGACAACTGGCAACATCAACAACACATTAGTTCCAGGAACTGCTAACAAACATACAGTGCAGTGGTAGTTCAATAAGTTTTGCAAAGGAGATGAGAGCCTTGAAGAAGAGGAGCACAGTGGCTGGCTATCAGTTGACAATGACCAATTGAGAGCAATTATCAAAGCTGATTCCTTTACAACTACACGAGAAGTTGCTGAAGAACTCAACCTCTACCATTCTACCTCGTTCAGCATTTGAAGCAAATTGGAAAGGTGAAAAATCTTGATAAGTGGGTGCCTCCTGAGCTAAGGGAAAATTAAAAAATTGTCATTTTGAAGTGCTGTCTTCTCTTATTCTGCACAATAACAATGAACCATTTCTTGACCTGATTGTGATGCACAACGAAAAGTGGATTTTATACGACAACCGGTGATGGCCAGCTCAGTGGTTGAACTGAAAAGAAGCTCCAAAGCACTTCCCAAAGCCAAACTTGCACCAAAAAAAGGTCACGGTCACTGTTTGGTGGTCTGCTGACTGTCTGAACCACTACAGCTTTCCGAATCCCGGAGATACCATTACATCTGAGAAATAAGCTCAGCAAATTGATGAGATGCACCAAAAACTGTAATGCCTGCAGCTGGCCTTGGTCAAGAGAAAGGGTCCAGTTATTCACAACAACGCCGGACCACATATTGCACAACCAACTCTTCAAAAGTTGATCAAATCAGGCTACGAAGTTTTGCCTCATCCACTATATTCACCTGACCTCTTGCCAACCTACTACTACTCCTTCAAGCATCTTGACAACTTTTTGCAGGGAAAACACTTCCACAACCAGCAGGATCCAGAAAATGCTTTCCAAGAGTTCATCGAATCCTGAAGCATGGATTTTTATGCTACAGGATTAAACAAACTTATTTCTCATTGGCAAAAATGTATTGATTGTAATCATTCCTATTTTGATTAGTAAAGATGTGTTTGGTTTAGTTTTAATGATTTAAAATTCATGGTCTGAAACCACAATTACTTTTGCACCAATCATTTCCTGACACACTGATAACAGCCTGGTAAAGCAAGTACTATAATCACACTTCTTATAAGGAAAATAAGGCTTAGATAGTTGTAGCCATTTGCCCAAACAATGTGGCCAGCACCTGGGAAAGCCTGAGCTAGAACACAGGTCTGTTTGGATTCTCCATGTGCAAGAAGTCTGAATGGAAGCTTTTGCCATCACATCAAGACCACTGCAATACAAATGCATTTATAGCCACCTTGTCATGGGCTGAAATGAGTTTAGTCACAGGACATAGCATCCCCCAAGAAGTCTCAAACAATAATAAATGATAAAGAATCCCACTATTCCAATAAAATTTTTCTCTTATTTGTGCAATAACTCTTTCTACTAAGACCACATTCTCCCTCACTTCTTCCTCACGCTGTCTTTCTACTCCTCAATACTTGAGGTTTTCAAAGGAGCTGAAGGGTAACTTTGCCCTCACAGTCTTGACTTTTAACTTCTTGGATTGGGAAAGTCATTAAGACTCCAGAAACAGAACAATTTTATGACAACTAGATGAGTAGAACTGTTTTTTGAAAGTAACTGAATTTTTAAAAAATCTAGTCTGTGGATTACTTATTCTATTAAGCCAACCATACAAAATTTCCTGATGGAAAAATGTTTGTCTTTATATAGCAAATATTCTCAACTTTATTGCATTTTCCAGAAATGTGAGGCAAATCCCAATTGATGGTCAATGTTCATAAAACAAGCTAACCTCCACGGGGTGAAAGACATGCTGTGATTTGGATGATATCATTGCTTTACGCTGACAAAGAAAAAAAATGAGATACGGCACAGATCACCCCATCTGTGGGCTGCTGATGACTTCATGTGTTCTAATCGCCTACACACAGTTCAACTGTATTCAGGTATCCTTTAAATGCCTTTACTTTCAAATCCCTAGAGCATTTCATAACATAAAAGAATAACTTAAAATCAGTTGTAATGTATGAAGTCAAGTTGTGTCTTTTTTGAAGTCCTCCTGACTTCTGTCTCTTCTAATTGGCCCTGAGATCCCTTGTCTTAGATTAGATCAAAGCATATAGAGCCTAAATTGAAAACAGGCATAGCTACTACATAAAACAAGAAAGGAGAAATACAAAAATTATTCCTGTTAAAACATATCCTGTGAATGCAACTGAAAATACATGATTGTCAAAGATGTTTATTTGATGTTTAAAGATGTTTATCACTCTGATACTGTGTTAAGAGACTCTGAATACTGTCAAGCAATCAGCATAAACTTAGTTGCTATGTGAATGCAAAGGCTGGCAAGAGCCACAAACTTGAAGAGCTTTGTGATGAACTAATTAAGGTGCACTAGAAATTTATTTTATCTAAAATGTCATGCCACAATGCAGAAGTTTCAGACTCAGTGTGGGCAGGACATATATAAGAAAATGAGTCATCGCCTTTTGGAATAATTTTTTCAAACACATAATGGCCCTTAGACTACTATTTTCTCTACCCTCCAGCCACCCTACCTCAGCACCCACCCAACTCCACACTGGACCTTAAGGTGTCTCATCACCTCATACATCAACATCCTTAGCATTTGTTTCCTTAACATGCTGAATCCTCCTAGAGATGTTTGCCATTAACCCCAAGGAATCAAAGGAGCTGCATCCCTAACCCCACACACTTATTCTGTAATGCTGGACAAATTACTTAACTCTCCAACCCACAATGTCCTCATTTGTAAAATGATGACAATAAAGCCCACAGTGTATGTATGTGAAATCATAATGCCTGTTCTACTCTCTGTATGTATGTGAAAATATTTACTAGAAATATTAAGGTAAGAAGCATTAACCAATGATAGATTAACTACTGGAGTCATCAAATGCCTCTCAATATCCTCATATAGGTAGCACCAGCGACAAAAATACTTTACTTTCAACTGTGAGCATCTAGCACAGGGGTTGGCAAATGTTTTCTTTAAGAGGCAAACATTAAATATTTCAGGCTTTGCAGGCCATATGGTCTCTGTTGCATCTACTCAACTGTATTACTGTAGCACAAAAGCAGAAACAAACAATACATACATGAATGGGTGTGGCCAGAGTTGACTCTTAGCTCTTAGTTTGCCAACCCTGATCGAGACTATGTGACAAAAATGATGAGTGTATTTAATCTGGGAGAAATAGAAATGGTTTCTGCCACTCCTCATTCTGTCCTCTAGTTAAGAAAAAAAAAAGTGCCACTTCTTCTCTTCCAGATAAACTGAAGGAGGACATGAAGATAAAAGGGTTCTCCCACAAAGTTTGAGGAATCCAAAGTGGAAGAACCTGATACTCTGTTTCATGGCTAAAATTTGAGAGTAGGATTCCGCTGATGTTAGCCATGCCATGGGATATGCAGAGAGGAAATACAGTTCTAGCTATATGTGACTGTAGAAAGGAGGTGATAGTGATGAATGCCCACTAAGTATATAGAGGAGATGCAGAAGTGGCCATGTGCTCAACAAAGGTGGAAGGTAGCTTGGAGAGGCAGCTGATACACTAACAGGAGAGCCACCACGGCAGACAGCTTCAAGCAGATCACCCAAACTGGGGCTGAAATGGAAGGCAGAGCTACGCTTGAAGGACTCTGCAGCCTTTGTGTGAATTATGGTGGGATTCCAAGACAGCAGTAGAGATAGGGGCATTTTACAAGAAAGAACCATGGGCATTACTTCAACAGAGGCCAAGCTGAGAGATGACAGCAGATAATACAGGCAGGATGGGCTTCACCGGCATGTGACCCATTACAGTTACATAGGGCCTTGCACTCCGTTTAATGCTCTGCTGTAGCTATCTTGAAATTCTTATTTTTGAACAAGCAGCCCCACATTTTTATTTTGCATGGGACCCCCCAAATTATGTAACCAGACCTGATGGCAGCAGGGAAAGCAGTCTAAACTAGATACTGAATGTGCTTCCCCCACTACTTCCACCAGACTACCATGCTAGTAAACTTCCCTCCTACTCCCTAACACTGATGCTCAGTGTTTGTGTGATACCCCAAGATATAGAGGAGGAGAGCTTGGGAGAAGGCAAAGGAAAGACGGTAATGGAATTTTGATTTGGTCTAGGATTGACTTACACATATTGAATGTAACAACAACAAAATAATCACCAGATAAAATTTTGCCAGAAAATATATAGGTTAAGTTCTCTACCTCTGGCAAGGATTGCAAGGAAGGAGTACAGGACAGGTAAGTAAAGAGCAAAGTTGAATTCAGTCATAAAAAAATCAATTATTAGACTTGTGCCCCTGAGTTTTATATGTATCTTAACTTTGAAATATGATACTGGTTACAGTTTTATAAACTATAAAGTACTACAGGACTTTCAGGCTATGAATGCAAAGAAATTTTCCTTTAAGTCTCATCACTATTCTTCTTTCTCTGACTTTGAAAAAGAAAAGAAAGAAGTAAGACTCATATGGGGCCTGGAGGTGGCCATAGTTTCAGTCTCTCCGACAATGAAATGACTCTACAGCTCCTCTCAGAGGAGGTTGGTGAGGACCTCTCAGTAAGAGGGAATGGTCCAGGAGTACTCTGCCCCAAAGCTATCCGTTGCCTCTCTCTCTCTGCCCCTCCTCACCTCCTTCCTTTAGACACATTTCTTATTTTCCCATCTGTGCTCCTCTTCTATGCTTTTCCTAAAATTTTAAAATGAAATCCCAATGATATTCTGCTTTTGAAGAGGTCTCTCTATCCCTCACTTACTCGAAATGTGCCCCAAGCCCAAATATGACCCCTCATATCCTTTTGAACTCTCACTCTTCCAGAATCACAGAATGGTGCTGAGAAATCAACTTGGTTAAATTTAAATCACATAGCACCATGACTATTGTAACTGTATATTCCTCAGTGTCTTTGTTTGTTAACATTAGAGGATCTTTGATTGAAATTAAAATAGAAGTAGCCATTTTTAAAGAGGGTGGGTTGAAGGAAGAGTGAGGAAGGTCTTTCTTTAAATCATATCGCTAGCTTATTCTTCTTTGTGAAATAAGCCCTGGCAGAGGGAGGAGAAGAAGAATACTGCAGACATATCTTTTTCCTCCTCTTCCCTTTCAACATACTTAATTCCCAAATCCCCCTTTCTTTGCTAAGTGCCAGACTCCTCAGTCCAATATTCCTTTCTTTGAAAGCCAAGCTGAACCCACGGTTCACATATGAGGCATATCTTTGCTCCTAAAACCTGGTGTTGAGGGTGGAGGAGCAGGAGTACCAAGACTATACCAGCCTGCAGGGCCCCAGGAGCATATTGCAAGTGGAAAAGCTCCCTCTAAAAGCCTAGGGCAGTGGTGCTCAAGCTTCAGTGCACCTCAGAATCCCCTGGAGAGCTTGCTAGCAGATTATTGGTCACCACCTCCAAAGTTTCTGAATTTGTGAGACTGGGGTGGGGCCTGAGAACTTGCATTTCTCACAAGTTTCCAGGTGATGCTGATGCTGTTAGTCCCAGGACCACACATGGAGAAACAATGCTCTAGGACAAAGTAGGACTAAGTTAGGTCCAGAAAATTGCAAAGAAGCCCCAGCCCCTGAATATCTACCTATTTCAACCAGCAACTCTGCCTTCCCACAGTTAAACTAGAAATACTTGCCTTGGTTGGATAAAAATAATACTAACTGTAATTATTTCCATGAAAGGATTATATGCCACATTATCATTCATTTTCCAGCAGGGTCCCTGCTTGAGAGTTTAGACTTGCGGATTACAAAATGATGCCCAACTGACCAAACCTTCTTTGCAGATATGGTTTCAGTGTGTGTGGGTTTAGTGAGACATTTTTGTATCAGATTTCACAAATAATCTATTTAGATTTTGTTGAAAAAGTTAGAGTATTTGGCAACACTTGACCTTTAGTCCTGCATAGTTACATTTAGCTGGAGTTGGGTAGTAGCTTAACCATTTACATGGAGCATTTACTAGTTAGTTTATCACAATCCTTGTTACTATTACCTCTTGAGTGCTGAAACTAAGAGTCAATTGCCATGTATTTATGACTATGTTTGTACTATGTTTTTTTGTTATTGCAGAGAAATTCTTCTGTGTACCTAAGGGGAAAAGCAAAAGCTACACCAAGAGTTTCATGTTTCAGTTTAGAAAAAAAGAGGAAGGGAGAATTTTTAGTTCTTAGAGGTTTAACATACAACTACTCTGCCAGCATCACTGTTTATTATCCATCTATCCTCCAAAACCAATTGAATTTGGGTCCAGTCCGGACAAATCTGGATGGCAAACAGAAATGCAAGGCGGATGGGTGGAAGCAAGAGGCCAACTCTGTGTGTAGGGTGGTCAAAGAAACCTTCCGGAGAGGAATTGTCCAACAAGAAGAAGCTGTGCTCCAACTACAAGTTTGATCCAAGGTCAATGTTACTTTCCAAGGGGAGAAGGAATGTTGTGCATAGCAGGGAATGTGTTCCTCAGGATGCCTCCACAGGCATGCAGCCAAAGCTGAGGCCTCTAGCAGGTGTAAATAGAAACAGAAACACACCAGGAAAGGCTCTGTAAGAACTGGCTAAGTAGGAGACAGGAAGTGGATTTGGGGCACTCCTGAATGGTCACTGTTGGAACCAGCAGAGGTAGCAGAGGCATCAACAAATCTTCAAAGGCAGCTCAAGAGCAGAACAGTGTTTGGAAGGCCTAAGGAACATGCCCTGGGGACCACTTCTTAAATTAACCTGGCAGAAAGTGAAGAGAAGGTTCTACAATAGTTCCGGTAGAAATGAAATCAAGGAAATATGATACTAATCTTTTACTATTAACCCCCAGGCTTTCTCAGCATGAAAACTATGGGTTATATTTCATTTCACAAACTTTTTTTTGTGTCCCACGATACTGCATAACAAGCACACCAGCACCATGCCAGATGCAAAGACACACACACACAAATAAAACATGCTGCTTTCCTCAAGAATATCACAGTCTAAGAGAGTGGTTGATATGGTTTGGCTTTGTGCCCCCACCCAAATCTCATCTTGTAATCCCCAAGTGTTGAGAGAGGGACCTGATGGGAGGTGATTGGATCATGTGGGCATTTTCCCCCATGCTATTCTCATGTTAATGAGTGAGTTCTCACGAGATCTGATGGTTTTATAAGGGGCTCTTCCCCCTTCACTTCTCTCTCCTGCTGCCATGTAAGACATGCCTGCTTCCTCTTCTGCCATGATTGTAAGCTTCCTGGGGCCTCCACCGACATGCAGAACTGTGAATCAGTTAAGCCTCTTTTGTTTATAAATTACCCAGTCTCAGGTACTTCTTTATAGCAGTGTGAGAAAAGACTAACACAGTGATTTTCAAATTTGTTTGATAGTTGATAAATAAAAAAGTTAATCACTTATCCCAAAACATGTATATGTATTTATAAATTATAAGTGTTATGCTACTCTCCTTATGTTTTGTGTATTATAAATCATATCCAAAAATAGAAAAAAATAACAAAATGAAATAATTATAACAAATATTATATGTACGTAGTATAATAGACGTCATAAATATATATATAATAACGGCTCTCACCCCAATGACTTCTCTTGCGAAAACTGGTCTACAAAACAGACATTTAAACAAATTTTAAAAATAAAAGAAAGCTTGGGACATGCATTAGTAGTGGTCTCATATCTGAGGATTAACTAGACCTAATCCTGAATAACTGCTAAGATCATAAGAAATTAGAAACATGCAAAGACAAATGGCTGTGGATTAGGACAGAGGTGCAGGCTTTGAGGATTGAGCATTTTCCAGCTGATGGTACGCCTGTTGGTCCTTAAGCAGGGAAGTAAGCTCTTTGCAGGCCAAGGGAAAAGCACAAAAACACATTGCTGTCTTGTGGTTTGATGTGAACCTAGGAGGAAAAGTTCAAAATGGAGGACAAGTGTAGCAAAATAATAAGTATGTATATTGCAAAACACAACAGATTAACTCAGGAAAGTTGCATGTTATAACAAGACTACACTCTGAGTTTGCATGCTCAGCCTTCAGTTTGTCCTTCATATGGCACTGTTACCCATTCACATCAGAAAAAAGAAAAAGTGAGCCTTGGCGGTAGCCATGGTAACTAAATACTGAGCATGAGGGCAGAGGAAGGTCAAGGAAATGTTCTATAGTTACACATCAAGAAAGTACAAAACACAGGTTATTTTTAATTTTGGCTACATTCCTATAATTTTTAATGTCTAAAATTTAAGATGTACATAAATAGTAAAGTCTGTTTCTCATGTAGGCATGAGAAAAATACTTTCCCAGTAATTTAATACTATCTTCTTATTTTGTTGACACTTTATTTTCATCAGCTGCCATTCAAGCCAACAAAAATGCCCAGAGTTAGTATTTTCCAAATTTGAACCAGGGAGGGTGTCCTTTACCCTTCTTCCCCTTGTTTTCTGTTCACCCCTATTCTTAGTATACTAGCATGACTCACCATCCACAGAACACAAATTGAGAACTGCTTTTCTAGGAGTGCTGGTGTGTTTGCCTTGAGTCGTTCATATGCTGTCATCTAATGACACTTGTGGCCAAGGACAAAGATTTGCCAGACAGCTGACAAACCAGAGTGAGGGTGTAGCATAGCCAATGAACAAAGGACTTCCCCCACACCAGGCACAGCCAGCTGTCCTAAGCAGAGAAGGAGCCTGCAGTATTGGACTCCTGGGCCAACTGAGGTAACAGACCTAAACACCCCTCTGTCCTTTCTACACTTCTGCTCCAAGGGAATATGCACAAAGACTAGTGGGAGGATAAGAAGAAATATGAAAGAAAACAAATCAAAACCTCAGAAGATAAGAGGAATGTGTTTTAAAAAATCTCTTATAGTACCCTAAGCAAAAGATATTGACATACATGAATTGTATAAAAAAAAGTTTCTCTTCTAAGGATTATAAATAGCAGGATTCTGCTTGAACAAAAATCCTAGCCAGGACCAAAGACTTAGAGGTTTTCTATTTCTCCATAGATTTCACTTAGATTGTAAACTAGTGATACCCTGTATTTGATACACTGTTTCAGTCTTACCAAAATAGTCCCACTGTTTTTATTAAATAGTTGTCACTTGCATATTTATAAATACCATACCCTACATATTAATGTATCATTAAAAAGGTAATTTTAGAGTAAATCTTTCTTTGTCACTTTAGAATTTACATTCAAAACTAAGTTTGAAGACAGACTTAATGTAAATGTTACCTATGAAATTATTTTCAGGATCTACTTTATTGTTTTCAAATTATTTTCAGGATCTACTTTATTGTTTCATTGTTACTGAGTGATTTCAAAGGGCCAGGCCCTTGGTAAAGGAAGGAATTGTAGATGATTTGTATCAGCATGGACCTCACAGTGTAACAAAATTGTTCCCATTGAAAAGATAAATCACAGAGAGAGCTGGAGAAATTAGGAAGATTTTCGCCTGTGCTAGCTGATTGGGTGAATGAGTTATTTCCAAGTCAATGTTTATTCTAGTTTATTCAAAAAATAAATTGATATTTCTGTCACAAAGTCAATTCTGCAAAAATGTAACTATGCAAGGTCATATAGGTTTCATCCACAGTGGTTCAAAGAGAGTGATTTTTTTTTTAGATTTTTATTTATTATTTTTATTTATTTATTTATTATGCTTTAAGTTCTAGGGTACATGTGCACAACATGCAGGTTTGTTACATATGTATACATGTGCCGTGTTGATGTGCTGCACCTGTTAACTCGTCATTTACATTAGGTATATCTCCTAATTCTATCCCTCCCCTCTTCCCCCTCCCCCTACCCAAGGCAGCCCCCAGTGTGTGACCCCTTCCTATGTCCAAGTGTTCTCATTGTTCAATTCCCACATATGAGTGAGAACATGCAGTGTTTGATTGTCTGTCCTTGCGATAGTTTGCTCAGAATGATGGTTTCCAGCTGCATCCATGTCCCTACAAAGGACATGAGCTCATCCTTTTTTATGGTTGCATAGTATTCCATGGTGTATATGTGCCACATTTCCTTAATCCATTCTATCACTGATGGACATTTGGGTTGATTCCAAGTCTTTGCTGTAGTGAATAGTGCCACAGTAAACATACGTGCGCATGTGTCTTTATAGCAGCACGATTTATAATCCTTTGGGTATATACCCAGTAATGGGATGGCTGGGTCAAATGGTATTTCTAGTTGTAGAACATTGAGGAATTGCTACACTGTCTTCCATAATGGTTGAACTATTTTACAGTCCCACCAACAGTGTAAAGGGGTTCCTATTTCTCCACATCCTCTCCAGCACCTGTTGTTTCCTGACTTTTTAATGATCACCATTCTAACTGGTGTGAAATGGTATCTCATTGTGGTTTTGATTTGCATTTCTCTGATGGCCAGTGATGGTGAGCATTTTTTCATGGGTCTGTTGGCCGCGTAAATGTCTTCTTTTGAGAAGTATCTGTTCATATCCTTCACCCACTTTTTGATAGGGGTGTTTGCTTTTTTCTTGTAAATTTGTTTGAGTTCTTTGTAGATTCTGGATATTAGCCCTTTGTCAGATGAGTAGATTGCAAAAATTTTCTCCCATTCTGTAGGTTGCCTGTTCACTCTGATGGTAGTTTCTTTTGCTGTGCAGAAGCTCTTTAGTTTAATTAGATCCCATTTGTCAATTTTGGCTTTTGTCGCCATTGCTTTTGGTGTTTTAGACATGAAGTCCTTGCCTATGCCTATGTCCTGAATGGTATTGCCTAGGTTTTCTTCTAGGGTTTTTATGGTTTTAGGTCTAACATTTAAGTCTTTAATCCGTCTTAAATTAATTTTTGTATAAGGTGTAAGGAAGGCATCCAGTTTCAGCTTTCTACGTATGGCTTGCCAGTTTTCCCAGCACAATTTATTAAATAGATAATTCTTTCCCCATTTCTTGTTTTTGTAAGGTTTGTCAAAGATCAGATGGTTGTAGATGTGTGGTATTATTTCTGAGGGCTCTATTCTGTTCCATTGGTCTGTATCTCTGTTTTGGTACCAGTACCATGCTGTTTTGGTTACTGTAGCCTTGTAGTATAGTTTGAAGTCAGGTAGCATGATGCCTCCAGCTTTGTTCTTTTGGCTTAGGATTGATTTGGCAATGAGGCTCTTTTTTGGTTCCATAAGAACTTTAAAGTAGTTTTTTCCAGTTCTGTGAAGAAAGTCATTGGTAGCTTGATGGGGATGGCATTGAATCTATAAATTACCTTGGGCAGTATGGCCATTTTCACAATATTGATTCTTCCTATCCATGAGCATGGAATGTTCTTCCATTCATTTGTGTCCTCTTTTATTTCATTGAGCAGTGGTTTGTAGTTCTCCTTGAAGAGATCCTTCACATCCCTTGTAAGTTGGCTTCCTAAGTATTTTATTCTCCTTGAAGCAATTGTGAATGGGAGTTCACTCATGATTTGGCTCTCTGTTTGTCTGTTATTGGTGTATAGGAATGCTTGTGATTTTTGCACATTGATTTTGTATCCTGAGACTTTGCTGAAGTTGCTTATCAGCTTAAGGAGATTTAGGGCTGAGACGATGGGGTTTTCTAAATATACAATCATGTCATCTGCAAACAGGGACAATTTGACTTCCTCTTTTCCTAATTGAATACCCTTTATTTCTTTGTCCTACCTGATTGCACTGGCCAGAACTTCCAACACTATGTTGAATAGGAGTGGTGAGAGAGGGCATCCCTGTCTTGTGCCAGTTTTCAAAGGGAATGCTTCCAGTTTTTGCCCATGCAGTATGATATTGGCTGTGGGTTCATCATAAATAGCTCTTATTATTTTGAGATATGTGAAATCAATACTTAGTTTATTAAGAGTTTTTAGCATGAAGGGCTGTTGAATTTTGTCAGAGGCCTTTTCTACATCTATTGAGATAATCATGTCGTTTTTGTCTTTGGTTCTGTTTATATGCTGGATTACGTGTATTGATTTGTATATGTTGAACCAGCTTTGCATCCCAGGGATGAAGCCCACTTGATCATGGTGGATAAGCTTTTTGATGTGCTGCTGTATTCGGTTTGCCAGTATTTTACTGAGGATTTTTGCATCGATGTTCATCAGGGATATTGGTCTAAAATTCTGGTTTTTTCTGGTGTGTCTCTGCCAGGCTTTGGTATCAGGATGATGCTGGCCTCATAAAACGGACAGTGAATTTTTAGTGTAGCCTTTTAAAAAATTGAAAAAGTACTCCGTATGGCTGTTGATTTTTTTCAAATGACAAAATTATATCATACATACAGTATCAATTCAGAGGTCCCTACAGATTTGTTCACTTTTCTTCAGAAGAGGATTTTAAATCATTGGATATTTCTTTGCTTTTTAAAGTCTTGAAATATGAATGAATGGGTAAATTATTGTTAGGGACTTAACTAACAATTTAAAAATGTTTGATTCAGTCCAGATTCCTCATTTTTATGCCTCTGCTGTTTCACACAATGAGGTTTCCTGGAATACAGTAACCTGGCAGTACAATTATGGCCTCTCAAACTCTGCTCCCACCCATGACTGGGGACCAAGAGACTTTCCTCAAAGACCCTTATTCAGCTATTTCTAGAATTCCCCAAGGGTGGGAGGGATGAATAACTCTGCTCTTAAATGCTGTCCTGACAGCTACCAAGAGACACTCTTACATTTCCTTCTCTCTTGATTTCTGCCAAGTGACTTCTCCCTTCATCATTGATGCTACTGAGATGTTATCAAAGGCACCAAGGAAAAGAATATCAGGAAGGTGCACACCCTCCAGGGTTTAAACCACTCAAACTTCTCACATACTAAAGGCACACTAATCTCTGCTTATTTAATCTGCTTGAGGGCTTTAATTACTCAGAAAAGTGATGGAGCATAGTACAGTAGAACCTTGATTAACTGGAACACTGAATTGAGATAATGGGATTTTCTTGTTAATTTTGTCTTTAAGATCAATGGCAGGGCTGGAATCCCTGATGCTCTTGAAGCCCTTGGGATCACAGAAGTCATAAGAGTTGCAGAAGTCACTGCTGCAAGGTGGCTCATGCCTGTAATCCCAGTACTTTGGGAGGCCGAGGCAGGCAGATCACTTGAACTCAGGAGTTCAAGACCATCCTGGACAACATGGTGAAACCCTGTCTCTACTAAAAATACAAAAGTTAGCCAGGCTAGCGGCCCGTGCCTGTAATCCTAGCTACTTGGGAGGCTGAAGTGGGAAGATCGTTTTAGCCTGGGAGGCGGAGGTTGCAGTGAGCCAAGATCGCGCCACTCCAGCCTGAGCAACAGAGTGAGAAAAAAAAAAAAAAGAAAACAGTTTTGCAAAAAGCTTCCATTGTAGCAAACAACTTTGTATGTACCAAAGTTGGAAGCAGAATGGCTTCTAAGTTCCGTCTAGGAACAGGAGATCTAGTGGGAGTAATCTGGTTAGAAGTGGGTACAAGGGAATCATAGATTACCTTGAGGCTGCATTTACTTAGAAAGCACACTTTTGTCACAAATCAGTAATTATAAGGTGGAGCTTTACGGAGTTGCTCATGGAGATTATGGGACAGATAAAAGCCCTGTCCCAAAGCTATCTTTTGATGATGAGACAGGTGGAGAGAATTTGTCTCTTTCTAACTCATTTTGGGTTGCCGATTTATGCTGACAATATACCAGAAGTGTGGTGACGTTTTAATGGACACTGGCAGAAATCCTCTGGGTTTAGGTAAAGACAAACAAAGGGAAATGATGTGCTGGTAAGCCAGCTCTCCAGAAAAATTAAAAAAAAAAAAAAAAAAAAAAAGGACTTGATTGGTAGCATTTGCACTTTCCATGGTGTAAATACCCCCATCATGGTCAATTTCAAGCTACCAGCATGACATCACTGAACGCAGAGTTGAGAAGAGATGAGCACAATCAGTTCCTGCAAGCCAGTGCCAGCTGGCTCCAGCACACCACTGAGAAAGGGCCAAATAACTCCTGCGACCTCAACTCCCCGCTCTCACTTTTCCATGCAGACGGAATCAGATCGGAAAAACTTCCCTGCATTCCTAAGTAAAATATGATGAAGACAGAACTTGGAGAGACAGATCTACCAGATAAACCTGGCATCATTTGCTGCGCCTGATAAGGATAAAGATCATGCCTCAGTCCACAGTATTATGGCTGGTTCAAAGCAGACAGAATAGCACGGAAAAGGAGGAAAAAATCAGAAGGAAATAATTTGTCTTCTTAAAGTATGTGACAATAAGCTAGGGAGAAAATATGTGAGTTTGTATGGACAAACTTAAAACAAATGGCCTCTGTAAAGAAAACAAGCTGGATTTTGAACTGCAGTCAATGTTTTGTTCTTGTTTTTCTTTCTTTTATTAGAAATAAAGCTTAGTTCATATGAACATTGGCTTACTCATCTTCCTCACAATCCTCATTTCAGCAATCCTCTTGGCCAGAGACGCCTCATGGGAGAGCCTGAGTCTGTGGTATTTCGGTAACAGTTGCTGATGTGTTGATACAGTCGAGAATCTCTCCTTGCTCACTATGAGGTAACTGCCTCAAGTACAGTCCAAAAAGATGATGTCAAAGATATATACAAACAAATGGTGACCTTGAAGACTTCTAAGGCATCTCTAATGGAACAAGGAGAGACGTACTTATTGGTCAGAGTCCTTCATGATCTGCTGAGAACATGTTTGAGCTGGGGAGGAACTGTCATCAAGAACTAAGAATTAGTCATTAGTAACATTGGCTAAGAAACTAACTGGGCGTTCCAAAGCAATTAACTGGTAACTGGGCATTTCAAAGAAATTAGCTGCTTGCTTTGTGCCTTAGTTTCTCCAATCTAAGTTGGGAAATCATTAACTGTTGCATTTTTCATAGGAGTAAGTTATAAGATTTCATGAATTTATTTATTGAAAATAAATAATTTTAAAAGAAAGATTTTAAAGACAAGGCCCTGTGTATCACGGCTGTCTTCACCAAGCTGCATTGTAACAATTCCTGTATTATCTCTGTTATATTCCATTATGTGGCATAGTGACAGTTGAAAGACAGCCTCTTTTACTGTCATGAATTTCAGGATATGCTTCTTCCAGCTGTGCATAGTTGTGTGCCTGCTAGTAGTCTTTTGGGGCAGGAAATATTAGCCAAAGAAGGTTAATGCTTCATCATAGGTTATATATAAATAGTGAAGCAATAAAAGACATAGTACTCTGATTTTTGTCATTCACTGAGCTGTGATATAAATCCAACATCTGGACCTCATACTTAGGAGCCAGCTTATTCACAGCGACTGATGAGTATAGTCAGCCTGGGGATTTTGCTTTTCCTCTTCTTATCCTCGTTTATTTCAAAGAGCTTTGATTAGAAAGCCTTAGATAAATTTAACCCAAGTAAGATATAAAAATGGAAACAGAAATTATACTTATTTTTGTCTGCATATTATAGCTTTGGTGTAATTGCCATGTCTTTCATCCCACAAGATCATAAACTGCTTGAGGGCAAAAACTGTCTAATTCACTCTTGTAACCCCTGCAGTAATTAGCATAGGGCTTTCACATGATGCACAAGCGATAAATCTTGGTGTAAATGGATTAGGCTAAAAAAACAAATGGCAGGGTATGGGAAAATGCAATGGATATCAGTACATTCTACTTAATCTCCAAAGGCAGCTCCACTCTGGCTCAGATAAATTAAAGAATGTAAAAAATGTGGACTAATATCTCAAAAGTTCTCAGAATCGTAAGGCCCTACTAGAATGCAACTAGTGGAAGCAACTAGAATGTTGCTTCTACTCATGGACTCTTTATTAAGATGAGGAATTGACAGGATTTCCCAGAAATTACAGAGAAATCAGAAAAGCCAAACTGTGACTAAAATGTTAAGAAACTAGAAAGATTTTGAATGACTCCAATAGGAAAAACTAAGCTCTGCCAGAGACAGGGGTTACAAACAGGCTGCTGACCAATGTGATAGGCCAATATTACACTCTCCCCAGATAACCTCTAATGAAATGTCTCCAGATCTTTTAATTCACTCCTCAGCATGTTAACACTGAGGTCCTGCATTATAGCAATTCCCCAGTTTGTTGAGAGAAGGAAATCGAAGCTACTAAAAGTTCTGAGAAAAGGAGACCATCCTGGCTAACACGGTGAAACCGCGTCTCTACTAAAAATACAAAAAATTAGCACACGCTTGTAGTCCCAGCTACTCAGGAGGCTGAGGCAGGAGAATCACTTCACCCCAGAGGGTGGAGGTTGCAGTGAGCTGAGATCACGCCACTGCACTCCAGCCTGGGCGACAAGAGCGAGACTCTGTCTCAAAAAAAAAAAAAAAAGGTTAAATGGACAGTAAGAAAATATGGTCATGATTGGAGTGTGCTCTCTGTCCCTTCGAGAATAGAATAAAAGTTACAATGTGCAAACATATGTGGAAGTCCTTAAAATATGAAGGAGGGCAGGCATAGGACAACGAAAAGCAAGCTATCCCTAATACTGTAAAACAGAATATAGTCACTCCTTGAGATGAGTCAAGCAGCTCAGGTTTGAAAAGATTTCGATAAGTAAGTAGATGATCAATTTATAATAGGTTACTAAAAAGAAGTTAGAAATATTTAAGTACCACTCCAGCCTTTGAGGAGAATGTCCTGGAGAGCAAGCATCATATTATTTGACAAAGGTCACTGGGGATCCCTATCCAAAATAAACTCTAGGTTAGAAAGACCACACACTTGAACTAGTGCTTGATAAGTTCTTCCTAACATTGAAGTACAAATTAGGCCATTGTTAAGAAGTAATTATCAATTAAAGAGGGAAGATAAATCAGCAAATCTTTCCTACTGTACTAAATAAACCAGTCAACAAATACTTCTTTTTTTTTTTATTTTATTTTTTATTTTTTATTATACTTTAAGTTCTAGGGTACATGTGCATAATGTGCAGGTTACATATGTATACATGTGCCATGTTGGTGTGCTGCACCCATCAACTCGTCAGCACCCATCAATTCATCATTTATATCAGGTATAACTCCCCAATGCAATCCCTCCCCCCTCCCCCCTCCCCATGATAGGCCCCAGTGTGTGATGTTCCCCTTCCCGAGTCCAAGTGAGCTCATTGTTCAGTTCCCACCTATGAGTGAGAACATGCGGTGTTGAGAATCTATTAAAGGCAAGTCACCCTGGATATCCTACCTCACCTCAGTCAATAAAAAAAATATGCATTTGCATGACCACATATTATTGCTATGATGGTTTGCTTTTCTTGTTAATGTATAAGTCAATATTTTAGGGGTTTAAACTTGGTAAAAACCTGTAATAATTGCATTGAGTAGATGACATAAATAAGATAGGAAAATAACTTCTGGATTTTTTTTTATGACCTTCATTTTGAAAATCCATCATGGGCTCTTTGGGCAACTTTTTGGGAATCTAACATTATTTCAGAATAAAAAGTTTTAAAAATACACTGTGGCAAAATGAAAATAAAAAGCAAATAAGCACTGAGATACAAGCTGATCTTTTAAAATGCTCAACTCCAAGAAAATAAAATTTTAAGAATCTGGAAATTTGGATTTCATCTGCCTTCTCCAACCTTCATGGCAAATCAATTAGGTTTACTGCCAAGCCTGTGATTGTATAGGCAGTGAAAGAGAAATTGCAGGTGAAGAGAATTTTCACTATGGAGGGCTTATTGAAGACATTAAACAACATTTGTAGTATTAAAAGCCATGCAACCGGTAAGAGGGAAATGCTGAGACCCATCTACAAAGTGGAATGGCAGGCAAGATTGACTTCCTGTGATCAAGAATCACATAACTCCATGAGACCACAGGTGAGGGCTCACTGGGAAATGGCCCCACCAATTTACCACTCTGTTCTTTGACTCCATGGACTTCTCTTAAGAAATGGGTGTGACAGGCCGGCAGTGGTGGCTCACACCTGTGATCGCAGCAGTTTGGGAGGCTGAGGCAGGCGATCACCTGAGGTCGGGAGTTCAAGACCAGCCTGACCAACACGGAGAAACCCCATCTCTACTAAAAATACAAAATTAGCCAGGTGTGGTGGCACATGCCTGTAATAACAGCTACTCGGGAGGCTGAGGCAGGAGAATTGCTTGAACCCCGGAAGCGGAGGTTGCAGTGAGCCGAGATGGTGCCATTGCACTCCAGCGTGGGCAACAAGAGCAACGTCTCAAAAAAAAAAAGGTATGACAGAAGAGTGACACTTCCTCTTTTTTCCCACTCTATTTCATAAATCCATGTCTACACACATGCAGGATCCCCAACCAGTGTCATTCGTGGAGTTAGCCCTCCCTGATTCCTTAACACCCTTGCAATGGATGAAGGACCAATGAGTTCTCAGAAGGGCAATCTTTTTACTATCAGAGAGGAAACAAAGAAGGGAGAAAATTGCTCAAAGTGAACCTGTAGATAGCTTTATATTTATGGTCCACAATGAAAAATCTTGGAGTGAAAGTGTAAAGTTTCTTAATTGTTTCGGGAAATGATTCCCTAACTTATTTGTCCAATTTTTAGATCAGATGAAAAATGAAGAGTATTAGAAAATTTGTAGTTAGAATTCATTCTGCTCCTGGAACATCTATTAAACAAAAATAAAGTCAATCCATAGATTTTTTTTTTTTTTAGAAATTTTATTATCCAAATTATATTACTTAATTAAAGCTCTTTTTAACATAATCAAGCCAAAACAATCAGCAGAAAGAAAAGCATATATCTGTAAATGTTTATGCCAAAAGCATTAGCATTACAAGCATGGATTAATTTTAATAGATTATCAAGGAAATAAACAATTTTAAAATGCATTTCAAAAATCTACCAATTTTTAAAAACATTTTTCTGAAAAACGTAAATATTTTGGTAACATAATCTCACATTATCTTAAGGGGAAAAAGAGATATATCCCTGACTTGTAGTGAGTCACTGGGTGGCTTACTTCACTTTTCTGTGTCTTATTTGTAAAATAATGGAATTGTACTTCATCAGAGGTTGCAAACTGGTGACCCATTGGCCATAACCAGCCTGTGGACATATCCTATTTGCCTAGCATGTTTTTAAAATTGGGAAATATCACATTCAAATTCTGATTCCTCATTTCTGTTAAACAATTATAAGATTGGCAACACTGGGTCGACATTCCCATGCAGCAACAAAAGGCATACACTGAATAGCAGCTGTCCCCCTTGGATAAGGCATGAACTCCTGGTGTTATGTTATCTGCCTGACTATTTAGGCATCTAAGTTTTTGATAAAATGGATTACCTCTAAATTTTCTTTCAGTTCTAACATTCTCATATGAGATTCAGCTGTATAGCAAAAGGGTCATTTAACCTCTCTAAGCCTCAATTTAATTTGAATGTGGAGATAATAATAATGTCTGACTGCCATTTGAGCTTTGTAGAGACAAAATGAAGTCGTGAATGGTGGCTACTCAGCACAGCACTATACATGTAGAAAGTACTTAATAAATAGAAGAAGTAACAATAAAGGCAAATAATGGTAAACACAATGACTCAAATATAATTTTATGATGTTCAATCCAATTTAACATACTACTGATTCTTCTCTTTCAAATGCAGCACTGATCCCACCAAAAAATCAGTTATTTGCCTCTAATTATCAGGTACATTTCCCTCAGTTAATACTAAACAGGTTGGGATTCTTCAATGAGATTCAGCCAATTAAAAGAAGTATTCTTTGAGTGTCTCTGGTTCTCATATTCTCCACTTCTGGTTGAACCAGCTGTCAATATTTGATTTGTTGTAAGCTTTGATCCTACTTGGTATGCTTTCTAAGTACATAGTCTACTATTGGTTATTCTTATTAAACACAAATAACCAATTTAATAGAGAGTTTGTGCTGGGCTTCTCATTGATATAAGAGCCACAAATGAGCCCATTTTGTTATAAATGTTTTTCCACAATTGTAATTATATTGATGTTCATATTGTGTAAAATAACTCATTCAATAAAGTAGTACTTTGATTTACAACATCAATAAAAGGACCTCACAGGAGTTTTTGTCATAGGTGTCCCCCACCATCATAAATTGCTTTACAGTCAGCCAATCACTTGCCACTCACCTAGCTCACTTCCTCAGACACACCCTTTATATGTTAGATTGTTGTATTAATAATGAAGCTTAAATGGACATGTTCCAGTGTGTGACTGGCACAGATTTATCCACATTTTAAAAGCTTCATTTTTAAATTAAACTAAGTTACACATACCGCTCCTGTGTATATGTATATTTGTAGAGAAAAAAATTCATAAGTTGTAGCCCAGAAATACCTTAGGACAGGTAATAAAATTTCTTTTTTTTTTTTTTTTATTATACTTTAAGTTCTAGGGTACATGTGCATAACGTGCAGGTTTGTTACATATGTATACATGTGCCATGTTGGTGTGCTGCACCCATCAACTCGTCAGCACCCATCAATTCATCATTTATATCAGGTATAACTCCCCAATGCAATCCCTCCCCCCTCCCCCCTCCCCATGATAGGCCCCAGTGTGTGATGTTCCCCTTCCCGAGTCCAAGTGAGCTCATTGTTCAGTTCCCACCTATGAGTGAGAACATGCGGTGTTTGGTTTTCTCTTCTTGTGATAGTTTGCTAAGAATGATGGTTTCCAGCTGCATCCATGTCCCTACAAAGGACGCAAACTCATCCTTTTTTATGGCTGCATAGTATTCCATGGTGTATTTGTTTGAGTTCTTTGTAGATTCTGGATATTAGCCCTTTGTCAGATGAGTAGATTGCAAAAATTTTCTCCCATTCTGTAGGTTGCCTGTTCACTCTGATGGTAGTTTCTTTTGCTGTGCAGAAGCTCTTTAGTTTAATCATATCCCATTTGTCAATTTTGGCTTTTGCTGCCGTTGCTTTTGGTGTTTTAGACATGAAGTCCTTGCCCGTGCCTATGTCCTGAATGGTACTACCTAGATTTTCTTCTAGGGTTTTTATGGTATTAGGTCTAACATTTAAGTCTCTAATCCATCTTGAATTAATCTTCGTATAAGGAGTAAGGAAAGGATCCAGTTTCAGCTTTCTACTTATGGCTAGCCAATTTTCCCAGCACCATTTATTAAATAGGGAATCCTTTCCCCATTTCTTGTTTTTGTCAGGTTTGTCAAAGATCAGATGGTTGTAGATGTGTGGCATTATTTCTGAAGGCTCCGTTCTGTTCCATTGGTCTATATCTCTGTTTTGGTACCAGTACCATGCTGTTTTGGTTACTGTAGCCTTGTAGTATAGTTTGAAGTCAGGTAGCGTGACGCCTCCGGCTTTGTCCTTTTGACTTAGGATTGTCTTGGCAATGCGGGCTCTTTTTTGGTTCTATATGAACTTTAAAGCAGTTTTTTCCAATTCGGTGAAGAAACTCATTGGTAGCTTGATGGGGATGGCATTGAATCTATAAATAACCTTGGGCAGTATAGCCATTTTCATGATATTGATTCTTCCTATCCATGAGCATGGTATGTTCTTCCATTTGTTTGTGTCCTCTTTGATTTCACTGAGCAGTGGTTTGTAGTTCTCCTTGAAGAGGTCCTTTACATCCCTTGTAAGTTGGATTCCTAGGTATTGTATTCTCTTTGAAGCAATTGTGAATGGAAGTTCATTCCTGATTTGGCTCTCTGCTTGTCTGTTACTGGTGTATAAGAATGCTTGTGATTTTTGCACATTAATTTTGTATCCTGAGACTTTGCTGAAGTTGCTTATCAGCTTAAGAAGATTTTGGGCTGAGACGATGGGGTTTTCTAAATACACAATCATGTCATCTGGAAACAGGGACAATTTGACTTCTTCTTTTCCTAACTGAATACCCTTGATTTCTTTCTCTTGCCTGATTGCCCTAGCCAGAACTTCCAACACTATGTTGAATAGGAGTGGTGAGAGAGGGCATCCCTGTCTTGTGCCAGTTTTCAAAGGGAACTTTTCCAGTTTTTGCCCATTCAGTATGATATTAGCTGTGGGTTTGTCATAAATAGCCCTTATTATTTTGAGGTACGTTCCATCAATACCGAATTTATTGAGCGTTTTTAGCATGAAGGGCTGTTGAATTTTGTCAAAAGCCTTTTCTGCATCTATTGAGATAATCATGTGGTTCTTGTCTTTGGTTCTGTTTATATGCTAGATTACGTTTATTGACTTGCGAATGTTGAACCAGCCTTGCATCCCAGGGATGAAGCCCACTTGATCATGGTGGATAAGCTTTTTGATGTGCTGCTGAATCCGGTTTGCCAGTATTTTATTGAGGATTTTTGCATCGATGTTCATCAGGGAGATTGGTCTAAAATTCTCTTTTTTTGTTGTGTCTCTGCCAGGCTTTGGTATCAGGATGATGTTGGCCTCATAAAATGAGTTAGGGAGGATTCCCTCTTTTTCTATTGATTGGAATAGTTTCAGAAGGAATGGTACCAGCTCCTCCTTGTACCTCTGGTAGAATTCAGCTGTGAATCCATCTGGTCCTGGGCTTTTTTTGGTGGGTAGGCTATTAATTGTTGCCTCAATTTCAGAGGCTGCTATTGGTCTATTCAAGGATTCAACTTCTTCCTGTTTTAGTCTTGGAAGAGTGTACGTGTCCAGGAAATTATCCATTTCTTCTAGATTTTCTAGTTGGTTTGCATAGAGGTGTTTATAGTATTCTCTGATGGTAGTTTGTATTTCTGTGGGGTCAGTGGTGATATCCCCTTTATCATTTTTTATTGCGTCTATTTGATTCCTCTCTCTTTTCTTCTTTATTAGCCTTGCTAGCGGTCTGTCAATTTTGTTGATCTTTTCAAAAAACCAACTCCTGGATTCATTGATTTTTTGGAGGGTTTTTTGTGTCTCTATCTCCTTCAGTTCTGCTCTGATCTTAGTTATTTCTTGCCTTCTGCTAGCTTTTGAATGTGTTTGCTCTTGCCTCTCTAGTTCTTTTAATTGTGATGTTAGAGTGTCAATTTTAGATCTTTCCTGCTTTCTCTTGTGGGCACTTAGTGCTATAAATTTCCCTCTACACACTGCTTTAAATGTGTCCCAGAGATTCTGGTATGTTGTATCTTTGTTCTCATTGGTTTCAGAGAACATCTTTATTTCTGCTTTCATTTCGTTATGTACCCAGTAGTCATTCAGGAGCAGGTTGTTCAGTTTCCATGTAGTTGAGCAGTTTTGATTGAGTTTCTTAGTCCTGAGTTCTAGTTTGATTGCACTGTGGTCAGAGGGACAGTTTGTTATAATTTCTGTTCTTTTACTTTGCTGAGGAGTGCTTTACTTCCAATTATGTGGTCAATTTTGGAATAAGTGTGATGTGGTGCTGAGAAGAATGTATATTCTGTTGACTTGGGGTGGAGAGTTCTATAGATGTCTATTAGGTCCGCTTGGTGCAGAGATGAGTTCAATTCCTGGATATCCTTGTTAACTTTCTGTCTCGTTGATCTGTCTAATGTTGACAGTGGAGTGTTGAAGTCTCCCATTATTATTGTATGGGAGTCTAAGTCTCTTTGTAAGTCTCTAAGGACTTGCTTTATGAATTTGGGTGCTCCTGTATTGGGTGCATACATATTTAGGATAGTTAGCTCTTCCTGTTGGATTGCTCCCTTTACCATTATGTAATGGCCTTCTTTGTCTCTTTTGATCTTTGATGGTTTAAAGTCTGTTTTATCAGAGACTAGGATTGCAACCCCTGCTTTTTTTTGTTCTCCATTTGCTTGGTAGATCTTCCTCCATCCCTTTATTTTGAGCCTATGTATGTCTCTGCATGTGAGATGGGTCTCCTGAAGACAGCAGACTGATGGGTCTTGACTCTTTATCCAGTTTGCCAGTCTGTGTCTTTTAATTGGAGCATTTAGTCCATTTACATTTAAGGTTAATATTGTTATGTGTGAACTTGATCCTGCCATTATGATATTAACTGGTTATTTTCCTCGTTAGTTGATGCAGTTTCTTCCTAGGCTCGATGGTCTTTACATTTTGGCATGTTTTTGCAATGGCTGGTACCGGTTGTTCCTTTCCATGTTTAGGGCTTCCTTCAGGGTCTCTTGTAAGGCAGGCCTGGTGGTGACAAAATCTCTAAGCATTTGCTTATCTGTAAAGAATTTTATTTCTCCTTCACTGATGAAACTTAGTTTGGCTGGATATGAAATTCTGGGTTTAAAATTCTTTTCTTTAAGAACGTTGAATATTGGCCCCCACTCTCTTCTGGCTTGTAGAGTTTCTGCCGAGAGATCTGCTGTCAGTCTGATGGGCTTCCCTTTGTGGGTAACCCGACCTTTCTCTCTGGCTGCCCTTAAGATTTTTTCCTTCATTTCAACTTCGGTGAATCTGGCAATTATGTGTCTTGGAGTTGCTCTTCTGGAGGAGTATCTTTGTGGTGTTCTCTGTATTTCCTGAATTTGAATGTTGGCCTGCCCTGCTAGGTTGGGGAAGTTCTCCCGGATGATATCCTGTAGAGTGTTTTCCAATTTGGTTCCATTTTCCCCCTCACTTTCAGGCACCCCAATCAGACGTAGATTTGGTCTTTTTTACATAATCCCATACTTCTTGCAGGCTTTGTTCATTTCTTTTTCTTCTTTTTTCTTTTGGTTTCTCTTCTCGCTTCATTTCATTCATTTGATCCTCCATCGCTGATACTCTTTCTTCCAGTTGATCGAGTCGGTTACTGAAGCTTGTGCATTTGTCACGTATTTCTCGTGTCATGGTTTTCATCTCTGTCATTTCGTTTATGACCTTCTCTGCATTAATTAGTCTAGCTGTCAATTCTTCCACTCTTTTTTCAAGATTTTTAGTTTCTTTGCGCTGGGTACGTAATTCCTCCTTTAGCTCTGAGAGGTTTGATGGACTGAAGCCTTCTTCTCTCATCTCATCAAAATCATTCCCTGACCAGCTTTGATCCATTGCTGGCAATGGGCTGTGCTCCTTTGCAGGAGGAGATGCGCTCTTATTTTTTGAATTTCCAGCTTTTCTGCCCTGCTTTTTCCCCATCTTTGTGGTTTTATCTGTCTCTGGTCTTTGATGATGGTGACGTACTGATGGGGTTTTGATATAGGTGTCCTTCCTGTTTGATAGGTTTCCTTCTGACTGTCAGGACCCTCAGCTATAGGTCTGTTGGAGATTGCTTGAGGTCCACTCCAGACCCTGTTTGCCTGGGTATCAGCAGCAGAGGTTGCAGAAGATAGAATATTGCTGAACAGCGAGTGCACCTGTCTGATTCTTGCTTTGGAAGCTTCCTCTCAGGGGTGTACTCCACCCTGTGAGGTGTGGGGTGTCAGACTGCCCCTAGTGGGGGATGTCTCCCAGTTAGGCTACTCAGGGGTCAGTGACCCACTTGAGCAGGCAGACTGCCCCTTCTCAGATCTCAACCTCCGTGTTGGGAGATCCACTACTCTCTTCAAAGCTGTCAGACAGAGTCGTTCGCGTCTGGACAGGCCTCTGCTGCTTTAGCTGAGCCCTGTCCCCAGAGGCGGAGTCTACAGAGACAGGCAGGTTTCCTTGAGCTGCTGTGAGCTCCACCCAGTTCCAGCTTCCCAGCTGCTTTAGTTACCTACTTAAGCCTCAGCGATGGCGGGCGCCCCTCCCCCAGCCTCGCTGCTGCCTTGCGGTTAGATTGCCGCAGACTGCTGTGTTAGCAAGGAGGGAGGCTCCATGGGCGTGGGACCCTCCCGGCCAGGTGTGGGATATAATCTCCGGTGTGCCGGTGTTACAGTGCAGTATTGGGATGGGAGTTACCCGATTTTCCAGGTGTTGTGTGTCTCAGTTCCCCTGGCTAGGAAAAGGGACTCCCTTCCCCCTCGCGCTTCCCAGGTGAGGCCATGCCTCGCCCTGCTTCAGCTCTCGCTGGTCGGGCTGCAGCAGCTGACCAGCACCCATTGTCCGGCACTCCCGAGTGAGATGACCCCAGTACCTCAGTTGAAAATGCAGAAATCACCGGTCTTCTGCGTCGCTCGCGCTGGGAGATGGAGACTGAAGCTGTTCCTATTCGGCCATCTTGCTCCGCCTCCGGTAATAAAATTTCAAACAATTAAAATAATTTATAATCCCCATGGAGTTTGTTTTATTGGGATTTTTACCTGTAATTGCATAAATGTTACTTATATCACCTCACAACTTGTGACTGATTAAAGAGAATTGGGCCAGTATAAAGGGTGTTCCACTGACTTTCAGTCCAGCATAAATTCGAGGCTGAGACAAGATAGAAATAGAGCTGTAGTAGGCTATGCATTCTGACTTCCACTCCTACCTCCATCCCCTCTCCTACCATCTCTGCAATAACCACTCTTCGCCAAGTGCAGCCCCTCCAACTCATACACTTCAAAGCTCTTAGGAAAATATTTTCAACACAAAAGTGGTTTTGTGTCAATTCTCTGCTCAAGACTCTTGAGTCATTTGCCAAGATTCTTTGAGCTATTCCCCAAAATAAACTTCTTACTCTTACACGACCTAAGCTTTTCAAGGTCTTTATACTTTTTTCTCGTCCTTCCCCTCAAAGTACCCTGTACTGAACCATGTCCTACTGATCTCTGTTCCCTAAACACACCACCCCTTCCCAAGGTCTCTAGAACTCTGTCTCTCTCCTACTCCCCACACTATTAATCTTATTCTTCCTCAAATCTCATTGCAAGCATTACTTTCCCATCCCTGACTTCCTTAGGAAAACTTAGCTGCTTCTTTTCTTACTCTCCTTGAACACTGGTTCACATGTAATTATGGCAGCCACCATGTTTATTTGCCTATATGTGAACTTCTTGAAAGCAGGAACCACATTTAATTATTTTTCTTTTTACTCTCAGCACCTACTACATCCTAGGACATCATAGCCAACACAGTATCTGCTAAATATTGAATAAATGAACCTGCTGAATTTCTGTAGTCTATATATTTGTAGATTCCATTCGGCAATGTCATAAGACTGTGCTTGTTAGCACTACATTAATTAACAATATATTTTTGCACCTCCTTTTTTGAACACATTTTTCCTTCTTCATTTATTCCTTTAGGACAGTCCATCTGTTTGTGCTTAATACCTATTAATAACGACAAACTATCCAATCCCGTCAACATGGTAAGATCATTATTTTGCTGAATCTTACAAATTTGAAACTTTCTTAGCATTTATAGGACATTTGTTGTAAAATTTAAAGCATCACCATATCATAGACTACTTTGAGAACTAATTTCAAAATATAAAATCAGATTTACAGAGAGAAAACTTAAGAGATCTTGATTTACAATCACCCAGTTTTCAAAACTCACAAAATTTTCATTTTCTGAAGCTATTGCTATAGTTAGATTCTCCTTAAGAATTTATATTTATTAGAACATATTTATTCTTAGAAACAAATCCTCCAGTTGTTCCATTTACCATTCAAATCTTCCTCTTCATAGCTAATGGCAGATACTATGCTAACTACTATGGAGTAGCGTTTGCAGCTGCAATCACTATAAAATATTACAAACTCCTATACTAAACAAGGCAAAGCCCAAATTCTCTAGAGTGACATATCTGTTTCTGATTATAGTAACTGAATGCTGTGGATGTAACCACTATCCATCTCAGTAAAATCTCCCTCTTGCATGTTTAGCCTAGAATTTAAATGAGCTAACCTATGTTTCACAGCCATTCACAGAGAAGATTGTGCCTCTTCAGAATGGCATGCTTCCTGTGAAAGTGCTATGCACCTCAGTGGTCTCAAATCCATGGTGGCTTCTTTAGTGGTAAACATTTCATTTACCTGGGTTCACACTCCTTGACTTTCACTTGGACAAACCTGAAAGTTCAAGGAAGCTAGAACTGCCAACTTTCGCATAGTTTCTAGCCGCAACCATCAGTCTCTCCCTGGCAATGAAAGGAGACTAAACCTTGGTTTGCCCCAGTTCACCTGGGAAGATGATGACTCTTTCATTGCATCTGAGCCAAGGATGACGTTCTCCAGCAAATGTAAACCGGGTGCACAACGTTCCAACAGTTCTATAATTTGGGGGGTTGGATTCTTTACACACAATGTGGCACATTTCCTGAGCTGACTAATTGAGCCAGTTGCTTCTAAAAAGCTAATGCCAAGAGTCTGCCCAATCATTTAAAACACCTTCCCTTTTTGTTTTTTTAAATAGTCCATGTTCATTTCCTTGGTTAACATTGGTGTCATATCAAATGAAGTCACTGAACCTTAGGGAGGAGATAACTTGCCTCCAAAAAAGTAGCATATTATTCAGAGGAGACGTTTAGTCAAAACCAAAAAAGAAACGATTAAGGCATAAGCATGGTATGAACAACTCTACAAACTTCTGTCATATTAAAAACCTTTACATATTTTTAGCTAAAACAAGGTTTAAGTGCAAGTAGGGAAAAAAGAAAGAAAATGGTTATAAACATAGAAAAGTAGAATTTTAGATTTCTTTAAAGAGTTATTTTTTCCCCTGCAAACAAACACTGGTAATAAAACTTAGAATTTAATTCCCTGAAAATCAGGTGCAATATACATTTATCTTCTTCCTTCGTTTTTAATTGGCAGGAAGCATTTTCAATGAAAACTCTAGTTCACCAAACACTAGCTTGAGCCAAGAATTGCATTTTCAAATTTCAAAAGACCTTTGGATGAGGTCAAGGTCTCCTAAAGAGAATGTGCAGGGAGCCCTGGGATTCTACTTGAAGACCATTTGAAGATAAGAGGATAACAATGTTCTTCATCCCTGGGTTTGTAGTCCTGTGCTTTACCTTAACAAGCTGAGATGATTTAAAATATTCATAGCACAGAAAGATAGATGGAGGCTAGTTGTCTAGGGAATAAAGAATAGTGAATTTTGAAAGCTAATGTTAAGGACTGAAAGATACTGAAGTTATTTTTGCATTTCAGGTGTACGGGATTTTGATCAAGGATACTTTGGAAAGATCTTTTTTTTTTTTTTTTTAACTGTGGCTCCAGACCTTTCCAGTGTGCCCTTAGCTAAATATCCAGGTGAGGCTACATGTATTAAATCTTCATCTCAAAAACAAACTGTATTTAAAAACCTAAATGCACCCAGAGGTAGTCACAAATACAAATCAGACCTCTTTTCCCATTCTTTGAAGATTGAGCCCTTGAAGAAATCAAACCAGGTACCAATATACAAGAAAGAGAATTTCTTCAGGATTCTTCATTAGCACTTTTCAAACAGAAAAAAATAAAAATATTTGTAATATCACATTATTTTATAGGGAGCTGTTCCCTACATATAGAATAATACCTCCCACATAGATGAGGAAAAAAGTCTTTGTAATTTTGCTTCAAAGATAGCACACCAGACACTAAATAAGTTTGAAATTTCTGTTTACATTTGAATATTCAAATTTATTAAATTTACTTTAATCTGGTGGTAAACACATAGCGTGGATTTTGTCATGCCTTCCTCCTAGATCACTAATTAGTTGTGGTATCCTTTGACTGCTGAGCCTGAATTCATTCTCAGAAGCCTTCTCAATACATCACTGGAACAGTCTCTACTAATAGGTGAGAGTTCCTATTTACAAGGATATGTATTTAGCATTTCTGATCTCAATTCTTTTAAAATGAAACATGATTAATTATTATGTGCTACTACTGTATAAATAAGATAGCAAATATATCCCTTTAAAGATAAATGCCTTACAAAGACTTCATATCCAGGAACCCAAAAGCAAATGCAACAAAAACAAAGATAAATAGATTGGACTCAATTGAATTGAAAAGCTTCTGCACAGCAAAGGAAATAATCAGCAGACTAAACACACAACCCAAAGACTAGAAGACAATCTTTGCAATCTATGCATCTGACAAAGAACTAATATGCAGAATCTACAAGGAATATAAACAAAACACCAAACAATCCCATCAAAAAGTGGGCTAAGAAAAGACAATTCTCAAAAGAAGACACACAAATGGCCAACAAACATATGAAAAAAATCCTTAACATCACTAATGATCAGGGAAATGTAAATCAGAATCACAGTGTGATACCACCTTACTCCAGCAAGAATGGTCATAATAAAAAAAAATAGAGTTGGTGTGAATGTGGTGGGATACACTATTGGTGGGAGTGCAAACTAGTACAACCACTATGGAAAATAATGTGGAGATTCCTTAAAGAACTAAAAGTAGAACTACCATTTGATTCAGTAATTCCACTACTGGGTATCTACCCAGAGGAAAATATGGTATTATACGAAAAAGATACTCGCACATGCATGTTTATAGCAGCACAATTCGCAATTGCAAAAATATGGAACCAGCCCAAATGTCCAGCAATCAACAAGCAGATAAAGAAATTGTGGTATATATGCACCATGGAATACTACTCAGTCATAAAAAGGAATGAAATAATGGCATTTGCAGCAACCTGGATGGATTTGGAGACCATTATTCTAAGTGAAGTAACTCAGGAATGGAAAACCAAACTTCATATGTTCTCTCATAAGTGAGAGTTAAGCTATGAAGACGCAAAGGCATAAGAATGATACAATGGACTTTGGGGACTTAGGGGAAAGGATGGGAGGGGAATGAGAGAGAAAAGACTGCATATTGGGTACAGTGTACACTGCTCAGGTGATGGGTGCACCAAAATCTCGGAAATCACCACTGAAGAACTTATTCATGTAACCAAATACCAACTGTTCCCCAAAAACCTATTGAAGTTTAAAAAAGAAAAAAAGATATATGCCTTAGCTGGGCATGCGCCTGTAATCCCAGCTACTCAGGGGTTGAAGCAGGAGAATACCTTGAGCCCAGGAGTTCAAGACCAGCCTGGGAAACAGCAAGACCCCATCTGTATTTTTTTTAATGCCTAGGTAGCCTGGCTAAACACAAAATCGATTAAACTTGAAAAAGAGTAGGACATTGAAGGAAATGCATTTAAAAACTAATGATATTTATTTGACTGCTATGGCAAAAATCCTGAGACATTTACTCCCAGCTTAACTATCTTAAAGTCTGAGTATTTAAAGTATGAGTGTTTATGACTCATTGAAAATAATCAGTGGAATCTGCAATTGCACTCAGAGTAATATGATAACCAGTTAGAAAGTATTACTTCAGGTTAAAATACACATAACTCTGAATACTATGTTGATATATCTGATTATTTTATTTTAAAAAATTCTTTTTTTAGAGACAGCATCTCACTCTGTCACCCAGACTGGAGTGCGGTGATGCAATCATGGCTTACCCCCATGCAGCTTTTAAACTCCTGGGCTCAAGTGATACTCCCATCTCAGCTTCCTGAGTAGGTAGAACTACAGGTGCACACCACTGTGCCTGACTACTTAAAAACATTTTTTTTTTTTTTTTGTTAGAGATGGCAGAGCCAAGGAAGTGGCCTGGCAGGTGGAGGGATCTTGCTGTGTTGTCCAAACTGGTCTTGAACTCCTGGCCTGAAGTGATCCTCTCACCATTGCCTGTCAAAGTGTTGGGATTACAGGCATGAGCCACCATGCCCAGGCTAAACTAATTCTTGATTTCAAGAGATGTTCTATAAATATTCTGTAATTGTTTAATAAGAATACCAATGAATTCTTTTAGAATAATCAGAGGTCAAGTGAAGTGCCTCACACCTGTAATTCCAATATTTTGGGAGGCCAAGACAAGAGGATTACTTGAGGCCAGAAGTTTGAGACCAGCCTGGGCAATAAAGCAAGACCACATCTCTATTTAAAAAATCAAAAAATTAGCTGGATTTGGTGGTATGTGCCTGTAGTCTCAGCTACTGAGGAGGCTGGAATGAGAGGATTGCTTGAGCCCAGGAGTTTCAGGCTGCAGTGCAATTATGCCACTGCACTCCAGCCTGGGGGACAGCAATAAGAACTTCTCTCTTAAAAAAGAAAGAAAGAAAAAAAAAAAAGAGTGGCCGCACACGGTGGTTCATGCCTGTAATCTTAGCACTTTGGGAGGCTGAGGCGGGCAGATCATCTGAGGTTGGGAGTTCGAGACCAGCCTGACCAACATGGAGAAACCATGTCTCTACTAAAAATACAAAACTAGCCGGGCATGGTGGTGCATGCCAGTAATCCCAGCTACTCAGGGAGCTGAGGCAGGAGAATCGCTTGAACCTAGGAGGCAGAGGTTGCAGTGAGCCGAGATGGCACCAGTGCATGCCAGCCCGAGCAACAAGAACGAAACTCCATCTCAAAAAAATTAGTTTATAAAAGTACTGTAATCAATTTATACTTTGGAGGAAATATAAGTTCAAATGCTAGTGGACTTCTCATTTCACATTGGGGCAGCAGGGATAAGGATTGGGTGTCAGGGAGTGAGAGGAAACCACGTTTCACAACAATTTCAAAAAGCAAGCCATTGACTTGCCATGATGTTTAGATTGAGGAACTGCTTTGATATGTTGATCTGTATAAATGGTATAAACAAAATTCAAAGGCAAACTACAAAATAGAAACATTATTTATAAATATTATATATAAATATGTAAATATATAATACATATTATATGTATATGTAACTTGTATTAATGATTAATACATATTTGTCATTAATATAATCAAAATATCAATAATTAATTATAATAGAAATAGAACTCATAAATCAATATAAAACACTAATATATAGAAAAATAGGCAAAAGGCAACAACACGTGATTCCCAAAGAAGATAAACACATTTCCACTCTAACATGAAAATATATTTAACCTTATACATATATCAAAGTGCATTTAGAAAAATTAGTGACATTTATGGCAAAATAACAATAAAATATCATTTAAAAAGAGTTACAAAAGCCAGGCACAGTGGCCTGTTATCCCAGCACTTTGGGAGGTCAAGGCAGTCTGATCACTTGAGGTCAGGAGTTTGCGACCAGCCTAGCCAATATGGTGAAATCCCGTCTCTACTAAAAATACAAAAGTTAGCCAGATGTAGTAGCTTGCACCTGCAGTCCCAGCTACTCAAGAGGGTGAGGCAAGAGAATCGCTTGAACCCAGGAAGTGGAGATTGCAGTGAGCCAAGATTGAGCCATTGCACTCCAGCCTGGGTGTCACAGCGAGATTCTGTCTCAAAAAAAAAAAAAAGAAATTACAAAACTAAATGCTGGTAAACTTATGGTGAGATAAGCACTCTTATACACAACTAACAGAAATATCAATTAATGTGAGGTAGCATGTAAAAAAAAATTCCACTTTTTCTTCCTGTTAAATAATTTGACAAGTTGTATAAAGAGGTTAAAAAGTAGACATTCGTTTGGATCCAACAATTCCAACTTCTGGGACTTTATCCTTAAGTTATTATCAAAGATGCAACCAGGAATTTATTGACAAGGATTTTTACCAAAGTTTTAATAATATTATTGAATTCCAAATTCCACAACATTGGAAACAACTTAGATGACCCATAATGAGGGAGTTATCAAATAAGTTATGGTTTATTCACATTATAGGAAATTACACAGAAAATAAGAATTAGATATAAAACTATTTCTTAGGCATAATACTAATCTTGTGACTATAGTATTTAAGTGATTCAGAAGGACAAAATATGAAAAAATATATGAAACTACTCAGCAGTTGTTTTGGGTGGTGAAATTCTGTATGATTTTTTTTCTTTATGCTTATTTTTTCCTAAGCAGTCTATAGTGAAGATGTATTCCTTTTGCATTAAAATTTATTTTTAAAAAGTAAGGTATTACATCATTTAACATGAAGGTGTCACATTTTGATGAGAGAAAAAGCCAGATGGAAGAATAAAAGGAATGATCAAGAACCTTGATAACTGAAACCCTAGTCCCCATTGATAGGTGTTTTGTACTATGAAGTGTTCGCTGTAATTTCCAGCAGGGCAAGGGACTGCAGATGACACAGCAGACTCACCATCAGGCCCAAGCCAAGATTAGTACATCTTGGATTACCCTAAACTGGTCATCTTGGATTACCCCGTACAGAGTTGTAAAGCTGTTGTCTTTTTCTCCTGTCTTTCTCCCCTTTGCTTTGCTTCTTTAGTCATCTTACCCAAAGGCCCATCTTCTCCATGAAATTTATTTCCACCTGTACCCACTGCAACTTCTATGCCCCTAGAAAACTACAATATGTATTGTCTAGACCTCTCCATTGGCACTGAAATATATTGTTCTGTTTTGGGAGTTAATTGAGATTTTGATGCTTCAACTAGATTTTTAAGCTCCACTAAGGCAGGGATAATATTGAAAATTCTTTTGTAACCCTATATAGTCATTCAATAAATATCTATTGTGCACATAGTATGTGTTAGACAACTGTTTGAAGTGTTAGAGATTACACAGGTGAAAATTTTATACGAGAGGGAGAAAGGCTGGGAATAGTGGCTCACACCTGTAATCCCAGCAATTTGGGAGGCTGAGGTGGGAGGATTGCTTGAGGCCAGAAGTTTGAAACCAGCCTGGGCAACATAGCAAGACCCCATCTCTACAAAAAATTTAAAAAGTTAGCCTAGCTTGGTGTTACGCTCCTCTAGTCCTAGCTATCTGGAGGCTGGTGCACGTGGATCACTTGAGTGCAGGGGTTCAAGGTCACAGTGAACTATGATCAGGCCAGAGCACTCCAGCCTGGGTGAAAGAGAGAAAGAGAGAAAAAAAAAATCTCTGTCCTTAAAAGCTTCAAATCTAGTGGCAAAGCCTGGTACTTGGGGCCATGTCATGTGATGCAAATATACAGTAAGTCATAACAATGGTGGTGACAGTAATGAAGACAGAAACAATGACAAAGAACTCTATATTAGTTTTCTATTGCTGCCATGACAAATTACCATAAATTTCAAGGCTTAAAACAACATCCATTTATTATCTCACAGTTTCTGCAGATCAGAAGTCCAGGTACAGTGTGGCTTAGTTGGTTCTTTTGCTTAGAGTCTCTCAATGATAAAATCAAGGTGTTTCAGGGATGTGTTCTTTACTGGAGGCCTGCGAAGAACCTGTCTCCAAGATCATTCAGGTTGTTAGCAGGATTGTGGTCCTTACAGCTGTAGGACTGAAGTCTCTACTTTTTTATGGATGTCAGCGGAGAGGCCTTTACTTCCTAAAATTCTCTCTTTGATCCTCATATTAGAACCCTACATCTCACTACCAGCAATAGTGCATTGAGTCCTTTTCATGCTTGGAATCTCTCTGACTTTCCCTTTTGCAGCATCTCTCTTCCCTCTAGCTGGATGAAATGCTCTGCTTTTAAAGATGCATGGGATTAGATTGGGCCCACTTGGATGATTCAAAATAATCTCCTCATCTTGAGGTCCATAACCCTAGTCACATCTGCAAAGTCTCTTTTGCCGTGTAATATTCATAGGAGTCAGAGATTAAGGTGTGGACATCTTCAGGGGAGCTATTCTGCCAACTACAAACAGTAACAACAAAGAATAACTAAATGGAATACTGCTAACCAAAATTATGGATTAAAGAAATTTAATTAGAGTCCATGAAGTCCCATGTCTTTTCTTATGATGAGAAACATTTCTACAATAGGCCTGATTTCCTGATGACTAAATCTAGAACATATTGACAATCTTTTGCTTGTCAATGTTTTTAATTAGCAGAAACCAATTTTAGCCATAGTTGAGTTTTCTCCTAATTACTCATTTCATTTTTGTTGGATCAACTAATTTATTCTCATCTTTGTCCTAACATCAGTCAGACATTGAGGAACCAAGGAACAAGAAATGTTTGTTTTGAGGCAGCAGGGGAAAAAAAAGAAGAGCCGTGCATTACCTCATAACACCCAAAATTATGTAACTTCTCCACAGGATAAGATCCGATCCTACAGTAAATAGAAAGGGTACCTAGGAGGTGGGAGCATTAGAAAGAAAGCTGTCTGGCCTTTTTGGTGATGGAAAGAACAGAGTGGTCAAGGACTAATCCTGTGGCACCACAAACAGACTTTCAAGAGATTGGGGGGGTGGGGGGACAATGCCAAATTCATATGACAGACATCTCTTTTAATGCTTGTACAGTGCCACTTATTCATCTGAAGCAGCAAAAGGAAATGCTTTCAACCCGGATCCCAGACAGAGAAAGGAGCCCAGGTTTAAAAGCTCCTTCCTGCCAAGGACAGAGTGCCACTCAACTCCATCTTTGCCCATAAGGTGAATCAGTTGCCCAGGCCCTTTGATGACATCACAACTTGAAGGACAAAAAAATAAAATAAAATTGTGAGCGTTTTTTTCATGGCATGAAATGTATCCAAAGCTCATTTTTATTGAGATGTCCAAACATCACTGCTAGTTGGGAAGAAAAATAACTAAAGAAGAAAAATTTTTAATGAAATTGATACTGGATTTTTGGGACAACCAAATTAGAAAATGCAGGCAAAGTGCTTTGTAAATTGTGGGGGGGAATTTTTTAAAGGTGATTGCTATTACTATTCTCAATTCCAACTCCTTTCTCTCACCATTGAGATAACTGACCCCAATCAACCCCAGAACAGCTTGACTTCCTCAAGGTCATGCCATTCCCTTGTTCAAATAACCTTCCAGGACTCTCCATTGCCCATCAGAAAAAGTTTTACCTCTTAGACCTTCCATTCAAGGCTTTCTTATCTTGATACATTTACCTTTCAAATCAAATCACCAGTGAATTACTGAACAGCTACTAAGGTCAAGATACTATTAGGCTGCTACGGGCATGGGCGGAGTCACAAAATACGATCTGTTTCTTAAAGTACTTTACAATCCTACTGTTTCCCGTATGAACAATAACTATATAGTTAAACTCATCTGCTTACTCTACCCCAGACTTACTCTCAACTTTTATACCTTGACATCTTTATTTATGCTTTTCCCCTCACCTAAAATGCTCTCCAAAAAAACTATTTCTTTCTTGCAAAATAACACATATCCTCCCAGGCCCTGCTCAAGTGATATCTCTTCTAAGTCTTCCCCTACACTAAGAGGCTAGTGGTTCTCAACCAGAGAGAATTTCCTCCCCAGGGAACATTTGACAACGTCTGGAAACATTTTTGGTTGCCACAAAGGGGTTGAGGGTACTACTGGCATGTATGAGCAAAAGCCAGAGGTTCTGCTAAACATTTTACCATGCATAGGACAGCCCCCAGCCCCAACAACAAAGATTTATCCAGCCCAAAATGCCAATAATGCTAAGATTGAGAAAGAAGCAGTATCTCCTCTCAACTCCTAGAACGCCAAATATGTAAACAATCTTTTGGCATCTAGCATATGTTGTAACATATATTTATTTGTCACATTTAGCAAATAAATGTACAGGACACTCAGTTAAGTTGGAATCTCAGATAAAGAACAAGTAAGTTTTCAGTATAAGTGTGTTCCATTTAATATTTTACATGCACTTATACAAAAAAGTATTCTTTTTTTTTTTTTTTTTTTTTTTTGAGATGGAGTCTCGCTCTGTCGCCAGGCTGCAGTGCAGTGGCACAACCTCAGCTCATCGCAACCTCCCCCTCCTGGGTTCAAGTGATTCTCCTGCCTCAGCATCCCGAGTAGCTGGGATTATGCCACCATGCCCAGCTAATGTTTATATTTTTAGTAGAGACAAGGTTTCACCATGTTGGCCAGGATGGTCTCAATCTCTTGACCGCCTCGGCCTCCCAGAGTGCTGGGATTACAGGTGCGAGCCACCATGCCTGACCCAAAAGTATTCTTTCTTTATCCAGTATTCTCTTTGTTACTTTTTCTTATCTGCATGTATTATTTTCCTAAATGATATGGAAGTTTGTAAAAGACAGGAAAAATTTTATGCTGTTCAGCCTTCTTTCAGCATTTAATTCATACCTGTGGAAAGCACTTGAAAAAATCTTTATCAATAACAATGATAAAATATTTTTTATATCCTTTAGTATCTATGAGCACTGTAGGCTTACAGTTATTACTTCCATATTTTACAAGTTTCAACATCCTCACGACTCCCTCATCCTTATGTTGAGTCTTCAAGCCCCACACTATCATGAAGACAACAAGTAAGAGTGGAAATTAAAAAATGCCAGATCCTAAATTGGTCAGATGAGTCTGGCTCAAATTGAAAATGCAGTGTGTTGAGTTTGGCACAACACAAAGACATGTACCTAAAGCTCTGTTTCATTTGATTATCCATTTCTCTACATGTACACTTCTTCATAGAACTGCCCTTTATACATAACTGCTCAAGAGTTTAGGGTAGAAAGGAGGAGTGAATTACCTGTGGCAAACCCTCTTTCTGTTATGACTGATGTGGGGTAAAATGTCCTAAAATCAGGCCAGGGTTAGAAACTCAAAATCCGTAGGCACTGAAAAGATTATCCTTCACCCCACTTTCATATGGAATTCAAAATAAGTTCCACAAAGTTAGAACTTCTCCCATAGTGTCTACTACACTGATGCTTTTTAAAAAATCTAATTCTTTCAAACAAAGTCTCCCTTTCTCTCTTTCTCTAGTTTTTGTTTTATCAATGCCCTAAGCACATGTTTAAGCCTTCTCAGAGAGAAATCAGCAGTAGCTAAAAGGAATGGTCATTGTCTGACATCCCTATCCTAACAATGTTGAAAAATACTCTTTTTTAGAATAGATATATCTATGAATACAAAATTAATCAATCAGGAACATTTCCAAAAATCTGATCTAATGGAAGTCTGGTCTACCCCTTTAATTATTCTAATACAGAAAACTCCAAGGAGAACAAAACCATATATTTTTAAAAAATCTTTTGCTTAGAACGTTGGTTTTTCAATGGAGTGGAGGAGAGAGCAATTTTGCGCCACCTCACCCACCACCTCACCCACCCCACCAATAAGGTTACCAGATTTAGCAAATTAATCATCAGAGTGCTCAATTAAATCTGAATTTCAGACAAAAAACAAGTACGTTTTTAGTATAAATATGTCCAATTAAATATAATAAAATGATTCATTCTTTATCTGACATACAAATTTAACTGGGTATCTTGTATTTTATCTTTCAGTGTCTCTCCAGGGGACATTTGGCAACAGCTAGAGACATTTGGGGATGTCAAAACTAGGAAGGACGCTACTGCATCAGGTGGGTAGAGACCAGGAATGCTGTTAAATATTGTACGATGCCTACAACAGCACATCACAACAAAGAATATTCAGTCAAAAATATCAATAATGTTGAAATTGAGAAATCTTTATCTAGAATGACCTTTGAGAACATCTATTCTTTCTTCTTCTTTTTATCAGAAAAGAACAGAAGGTCTAGAGGAGTTAAAGTGGTTTGCTCTAAGCCTCACAGCTAATTAATTTCAAAGTTGGTCAACTTGGAGGCAAACCAAGAAAACTGGTTCCATTTCTGTGTGGCTCAGAAATGTTGCCTACTAAAGCAGATATACTTAAGCTACCCAAGAGTGGATTCCTTCAGACTTCTCCAATAGAAAACATCAGTCAAACCCCTGGGTGGTCTCCGGCTGGGAGGAAGAGGAGGAATAGGGATAAAATTTTTGCTCAAATATTTTTCCAAATATTTTCCCCACCCCAAATTTTATTTATAGGCAAGGAAGCAAGGAAAGAGTGAAAACGCTGGCTTGGAATGAATTCTGATCATGTCTACTCTCTCCTACTCCCACTTTTTCTTGGAGCTACAAAGATAAATTGTTTGAGTCTTTAGGAGAGCCTAACTCCTTATTCAAGTGTTTCCTTGCTCCTGTGTATGGAAAAATTGCTTAAATAAAAACTACCCAAAAGAAAAAAAACCACCCAAAGAAGTTATTAAGTATTACAAAAGAAAAATGAAGGCATTGATGAAACCTACTAGAGATTATTTGGGGGACAGCCAAATGTCAGAGGCCTGTGAAATAACATGAAGTGGTGTACTGAAAATGTATTCATACGTCAATTCTTGCCACATAAGGTTTGCCTGGAGGCCCCAAAGCAAGCAACATGGCTCATCTAAGTAAAGAGCCAGCCAAGATAATCTAATGACCTAAGAATCTAATGACACTATACACTGTCTCTGATCCTGCTTGGTTTTATTTTAACAGACCGATTTTTATTGCTTCTTTTCTGTGAGTGTCTGCAATGATTCCCTGCCACTGCTTACTGAAATATTTTCTTAAAATTATGAGTTGAGTTTTTTAAAATGCAGTTTTAAAAATATTCATTCAGCATGTTATTAATTACTAGTATGAATTGTTGGCAGGATTGTACTAAAGGGAAGTAATTGCTTTAACCACACTATCTATCTAAGGAGTACTCATCCTATTAAAAGAATTTTCATATGAAACATAAAAATGAATTTAGAAAAGGGCATATCCTATTGAAGATATTGGAAAAGAGTTTCCTCCTTCCTTCTCAGTCCCTTCAGCCCTGTCATCCGATCATTACAAAACTTTCAAAAGAAATGTCTTTTCCATTTACATTGCCTTTACCAGACCTGGCACAACTAAGGTCTGAATCTATTGCTTTTTAATATCCTCTTGAAACATCCACGCTGCCATTGTTACTTATATTAACATCTACATTCCCTTTTAGACACATAATTTTCTTGTTACTTTTTGATCCACTGATTTAACAGGGATGCACTTCAATAGCAGTCTTTCCAATTGTCAAATATATTTCCTGTCTCTTGATATTTAGGTTACCCACACACTTTGCATTCCCAAGAGAATTAGAAGATAATTTTCAGAATTTTGAAGTCATTTCTCTGTTTCCTGGGAGCCAATTTCTCAAATATTTACATTAATCTCTTCGAGGGCCTTAAATAATTATAAGTAATTCAAATCAAACATTATTTTGAGAAGGGAAATGCTACTGACTCCTGCTCTAATTTTCATTTTATTTGGGAAAGCACTTAGACTCCAACAGAGCCAATAAAGATAATGGTGATCCTATGATTAGGAGGCCCAAAATTCCCTCTGCCATTAGCTCTTCACCTAAAAGACAACAAAAAATCTCCTCAGCCCAGTCAGTTGGAGCATGTTTAAGGATTCTTTAGTTGGAATTCCTTCAGGAATTTAGTGTGGTCTCCACAACTGCAACCTTCTTCAGGAAGTGTGAGGCATGATCAAGCTAACTAGAACCCTCAAAGTATTTTTGCTAAGTCTCAGCAAATATATGAAGACTAAAAAGGGATAAAGATTCTCTCCCTAGAATTTAGTAGCACTCTGAAGAGAAAGTCCTTTCTGCCATTCTAAAGGTATTCAGCTCTTAATACATCTTTCTGATGACTTACAGTTATTTTATGCATATTAACATATTTTTTTAAAGAATCTAAATATTATTTGGGGAAAAATCTATTACATCCTAAAGTAGAAAGCTAAATTTTTACAGGAGTAATATCAGGTATTGAATCATTTCTGTAGTTGAGAATTTGGGATCAATAAATTATTTATAAAATAAATAAATAATAAATAATAAATAATACATTTATAAAATAAATAAATTATTTTACAAAGCAGAAATCTAGGAATTTCAGCCATCTTAGAGTGAAATAACTGTCAGAATTACTAATAATAATTTTCATTTTCTTCTGAGGCTTGATTTAATACTGAGGTGAAAAGTTCCCCTTTTGGAAATGGTAATTTAGCCTCTATTTCTGAGATTCTAATGTGAGCCCTAGTCCTCATTATAGGTTTTTGTGCATCTCTTCAGAAGATAACCAAGACAATATGTGCTTTCTGAGCGTTACAAAAAAATGTGTTGAGTCAGAATACTTGTTAGCTTTGTTTTTTTCTGGCTTTGATTGGACATGATTTGCTTATAAGAGAGATAAGACATGCTGATAAAAATAGGACTGGCCCAAACAAGCTGATTTGTGACAAAATGTTTAGTACTTTCAAATTTTTCTGTAGCTAACATATTGGGTACATAATTCAAGCAGGATTTACTGTTTACTGTAATAACCCCACATGACCTCCCTCTCTATCTGACCTTTCACTTTTGTACTTATCAAATCGATTTGAAGGAAATCAAGTTCCTCTTACTCTCTGAATCTGGTCTATAAAAAAACCTCAGCCCACAAAAACTGTGATAATAACAATACAAGCAGCCCTACTGTGTGCTAGGCATTGCTCTATCATCTTGCATAATCATCCGACCCACTCTATAAAATGTACATTATTCTCATTTTTACAAATAAGGAATCCAAGGCAGAGAGAAGTTAAGTACTTGTTAAATATTGCTCTGCTAAAATTTGAGCCCAAGCAATTTGGGATCCAGAGTCTATTCTTTAACTGCCTCTCATGACACCATAGAAGATAATTTATTGGCTTGGGCATAGAATGTTTCCTTTGCCTAAAATTATGTTCACGTATATATTTTTAATGTGGTCATATGGATTTTTTCAGTCAATGTAATATTTTGAATATTTTTCTAAGTTTTCATAAGAAAAAAACAAAGTCCATTGTTCTCAAAGCACAGAACCAACTGAGAAGCTTGTCCTGATTTGTAACATAATTTCCCTCAGGAAACCTGCAGTTTGAGACCTACAGTGTTAGTAGGAGAATCATCCCTGGATTTGAGGGACATACAGCAATTATTTGATTTCTTTAGACCCATTTTATTCTCTCATTTGCAAAATGAAGGTAATAAATTAGGTTATCTCCAGATTCACTGCATGAAGTTGCCTGGACATACACATTAGAAAGCAAACATTTGAGAATTCTTACTGAGCACCGCTTGAACAAGGGCAAAGTGTGTGCATGCAACACAGGAGATTAGCAGAAGAGAGGATGGGGTGTGCATGCTCAGAGGGGCAACAGGAAGGATTTTCTCAAAGGTTCCTACACAACTTTCAAGCGAGGATAGGTCCTCACTTGAAAAGTGAGGCATGAAAAGCAAAGGCATGGCTACCCCAGGCCATCCAGACGTAGGCCACGCTTGCTCACAGTGCCCTTCTTCAGCAGTGTGTCTTCACCTCTCTTCCCACACCCTTCAGTCTCCTTTTCATGCCCCATTTTTATTTCCACACTTCTTACCACCTCTCTTTCTCCCCCTACCAACTATGAAGCCCACATGGACTTGCCTTTTCTAAGTATCTCATCTCCTTAGGGCCCAGCTCCAGATAGATCACAGAGGTGGGATTTTAAATATTTAACAACTAATCAGAATGGATGTCAGCTATAGTGCTGAAGTGAGTTTCTGAGGATGCCAGCTATAGTACTGAAGTGACTTTGAGGCCCTCTGAGGCACCAAGCTTGACCCCTTTGTCTTCTGGATTGTGAGGATGCCCAGAGAATTCCAGGGGAGAGGTTGCACAGCTGGAATGGCAGGGTCACTGGCTGGACAGAAGAGACACTGACCCAATCAGGGGGGATAACAGCTGTAAAGAACTAGTTTGCCCATCCTGATGTGTACCACCTTAATATAAATCTTGCTGATAATCAAAAATAATTACAAATAAGGTTAAATCTTATTAAATCTTACAAATTAAACCTCGTGTGTGTGTGTGTGTGTGTGTGTGTATATAGATAGATAGATAAGTATTGCTATAGCTGTGTACAGCAGCTGCTTCAACAAATTTCTTTCCTTCCTCTCTCTAAACTCTAGAAAATTCTCTCTCAAACTCAAGCCAAGCCCACTGCCCAGTGTGTGTTTACTCTCCTGTAACCCATTGCTTTCTGGGGGTGCAGAGAAGCTGCCCCCATCCCTTTACTCATTCCAAAGAAACCACTTTTCTACCATCTCCACTTCTCCACTACCCCTCTCATAATCACAGTGGCCCAAGAGCAGTTAAGTGGAGGTAGGAAAGTCTGGGATAGGGGAATGGGAAGAGGGATCAAAGACTGTAGTTACTCGGATGTTTATTTTTCAGTCACATAACTTCATCTATACCTGAAGTCTTCACAGTGGCCACAGAATAGAAAATGAGCACAATATATGCAAGAAATGTGAAGATGATACATTTGGCTCTTGGTAGAGAGTAAACAGATTAGCAAGAAAGGACATATCTGCGAGCAAAGGGCCAAAGAGTCTGCATTTAGTTCCATGTTCTGGCATACGTGTGAATCTTAGAATTGCTGCTCTCAGGGTACAAAGTGAAGCCCACTATTGTGCCCCACACCCCGTTTCTCTAACTTATAATCTCATGGAAAGAAAAAATTTCATATATTCAACATAAATTTTTTTTCCATTTAGCATTTAATATACAGAATAAGGAACCAAGCCATTGAATTATCTTGTTCTATTATAACCTAATTGGTTACTGTGTTTGTGTGTAGTGGCCGTAAAACTAAAGAGACAGAAAAATAACTAGCTAATTATGCTTAAGTATAAACATAGCAAAATATCTTTTCTTTTACATAAATATCCAGTTTTGGATTACTCAATTAAGAAAGCAAATCAGCTGAAAATAAACAGACTGAATGAGTTTCCTATGTTAACTCACATGATTCCTCTGAGACTTCCAAAACAGTTTTCTGGATATCATAAAATAAGGGTTCTTTGCACAGCATGGATCACTAGAATATATTTGACCTAGAAAACAGCCAGAGTCTTAACAAGAGAAAAATATAGTAAACACATTATGAAAGCAATGAAGTTAAACCACAAGAAACTATCTGATGTTTCTTATCTTAGTTTATTCCTATTAATACCTTTAGATTTCATGACCCTAGCTCAGAGTCAGTGAACTTTTTCCTTGTCATTTTATTTCCTTATCCAGAGATGTTTGTAGATGGTCATATTTCTGAAAGAAGGCGCTAGTTGAATTGTTCACATTAGGAGTTAATAGGGGTTAAAAGCAAGGTACAGACGGTAAGGGGACAGCTGAAAAAAATTGCTATGCTTCTGTGGCTTTTAAAAAATCCATATTTTATGAATTAAAACCATGGAAAACTATCATGATGTCTAAACATTTAAAAGGAAATATTATGCTTCACAGAGGTCATTCTGGCACAGATGTTGGACTGTTCCATGTCTGCCCTTAAGAATCCAAGACATCAGAACCTTGACGTCATCCTGTTAAGATTATAATGCTCCCCAATTTTGATTAACTTGTTTTTATGAGACTCAGGCCTAATACTCAAGTACTTACATTTTACTATTTCCTTCTTTTAAATTAACATCAAGATTTTCTTTCCAATGACTAAAAATAGATTATTTATGCTGCAGTGGTAAATGAAGTCTATTTAAAGTACAGTGATTTGGGTTTAACTGTTAAAAATATTATGGGCCTGGGAGAAAATAATACCAGCATTTGTCCTAACATAGCATTGATATTAACAAAAATGCTCAAGTGCTTTCTGTGAAAATCACAGAAAAACTCTGCACACTAAATATCAATGTCTGCAGGAAATATTTCCTTTTTAAAACTGAATGTAATGCCTGAATATTTTGTAAATCTTTGCAAAGCAAAATTTGTTAACAGGTCTTTTAGCTCATGCTAAGAACAAAATGATGATATTTTTACCTGAACTCACAGCCAGCCAATTCTACCTTCTGATGTACAAAGACTTTGGTTCATTAACAGAGAATATATTTGCTTACCTGTTAGTAACCTATTTCAACTCCATATTATTCTCCCAAATCTGCACCTGTATATCCAGCAACTCATTCAACTCTTCTACTTCTATGTTTAATAAACATCTCAAACTTAACATGCTCAAAACTCAACTTCTGATCTTATCCTCTATTTGCTCCTCCTGTAGTCCTCCCCACCCCCATTAATGCTGACTGCATCCTTTTAGTTGCTAGGCTGAAACTCTGACTTCTCCCTTTCTCTCACATCCACATCCAACCCATTCAGAAATCTTATAGTTCAACCCAGAAAATATATCCAGAACCTGACCACTTTTCACTATTACTATTGCTACCACCCTGGACCTAACCATCATCATCTTCAACCTAGATAATACAACAGCCTCCAGCCAGCCTTCTTGCTTCTGTCCTTGGCTTACTACAATGTCTTCTTAACACAGGAGCTAGACTTCACCTTTCAAAACTTAAGTCAAGGAGCAACAGCTCCTTTGCTCCTTAAGTCAAGGAGCAAATCAAATTGTGATATGATGTACTTATTTATTATGCCTATTATTTACAATATTTACCCCATCCTCCAGTACGTAAACTCCAGAAGGGAAGTAATCTTGGTCTGTTTACTTTCCTGATCAAGTGCCTGAACCAGTACCTGGCAAGTGGTAGGTATTTGATAAATATTTCTTGAGTTAATGAATGGATAAATGAATGCAGTATTTTATCAAATAGTGGGAATTCACTGCTAGCTTCATTCATGTATCCATTCATCAACAACATTATTTATTCCAATCAATGTTATTGATCACCAATCAATGTTATTGATTCCTGAATGCCTATACTGCAACCAGTATGGACCCATATTCTATCTTCTGTTAGAACCCCTGGCAATTAAAATCTGGGATTACATTTAATGTAGTAATCTACAGAGGTAAAACTATTGGTATGTAGAGAATCTAAATTAAGAGATCAGCTAGGTCGGTGCTGTCCAACAGAGTTTTCTGTGATGACGGAACTAGTCTGTATCTGTGCTGTCTAGTACTATAGCCCCTAGTCACATGGAACTATGGAGCACTTGAAATACAGCAATATGATTGAAGAACCTAATTTCTATTTTCTATTTTGTTTTATGTTAATTAATTTAAATTTGAATAGCCACATGTGGTTACTGTATTGGACAGCACAGCTTTAGTTCATCCTTCTGCCTCTCTACCTAGGGCTTTCCCTAAGATATCCAAAGCAGATTGTTAACTATACCACTTTGTTTATCAGAAAAGATGATTAACAGCTAGTTACTGTCTCCTTTTAACTCTTTTGTCCTCTAACTATCCTGTTCATGAATGCATCTTCTTTTAGAATTATTGTTATTTGTCAACTAAGGTAAAGCTTTTATATCTTGTCCAATTTGTAAAATACGAAACCTTAAAAATTTATCCTCTAAATCCAACAGAACATTTTACACACTTTACTACTTGCACAATAAAATGTCTTTAACTTTTTTACTTTATTTTCCAGCTTTATCAAAGTATAATTGAGGTACAAGGAACTAGGCATATTTCAAATGAATAATTTGATGCATTTTGACCTAGGTATACACCCGCAGAATCATCATCATACATAATGTAATTTAAAGCTCAAATGACTAGGGTGACTGCTGACCCACAGGACATCCTTGTGTGAATTAGAAAGAAAGAGTCCCTCCTGCCTGTCAGTTGCTTTCTGACAGATAGGAAGAAACAATGTCCTTGCTCTCAGCTCTTGGCTACCTCCTCAGCTGGATGCCTTCATACTGTGAGCAGCATACACAACCATAAATGGCAGTCCTGCAAACTGGTCTGCTAAACTCATTTTTTTCAAAACATCCTCCCAAGGTTTTGAAGATTACACGCTGGTTTCCATTTCAAGGTGGTAGAATGGAAATAGATTGTAGTCTCCTTTTCCCACTGGAAATCTCAAAATTTTAGAAAAGATTTTTTAATGCATATAGCTGGGAAACAGTATCAAGCTTTGGAGGACCATATAAACTTTGAGAGGACATTTGAAAGACAGAAAGCAGGTGTTATTAGAAGGAGGATTTAAAACCAGCTCAAAACAAGAATAGGAGAGTGCTGCCAATAAATGTTGGGAATGGATACAAAAGACAACAGTGTTTGCTACAGGAGAGCAGTAGGAAGAGCAAGGTTGAACTGTGCACCTTCCCTCTACCAACTTAGGCCACATTTGGAGTCAAAGAGTAGCAACAGGAGTTATTGCTTCCAGCTGGGAGTCAAAGGTATGGAAGCTTGAATCAGAGAAATAAAGCAGCATCCTGGACACCCTGAATAGGTGGAGCTACCAATAGGAATGAGACAGCCTCTCCCCTAACAGGAGCTTATCTGTGAGGCACTCTGCCAGCAGTATCCTCATCCCCTCCCATACACTTTTGAAAACAGACTGAAATACAAGTTCCAGCAGCAAATCTGGTCCCTCTCTCTAAGCAGCCTGCAGGATCACATAGAACAAAGAGCCTAATAAGGAATCTCAGCTAACGGATGAACACGCAGGAGTCACTAAGTGTTGGAGGAAGGCCAATACCATTAAAGAGAGATATAATAGAGTTCTTTGTTTTTAAAACATGAAGAATTTACAGCCCAGAATTAATAATGTCAGAAAAGGACTTCAGAATATTTACAAGTCATATCCACAGAGATATGTGAGAGGATATTAATTCCACAGAAAATAATCAATTGGAAAGCACACCTATTAAAATATTGATCTTTTAAATAGAATACTCGACAAGTAGGTCAAATAAGAGAATGGACACAAAGAACAAATTGCTAAACTGTAATATTAATCCAAAAATTTATTCCAGAATGCAATAAAAAGTGATGAATATATAAAAAGAATAAAATAAAAGTTAGGAATTACGTAAAATAGACTCAAATGCTCCATCATCCACCCAATTGGAGTAGTATTAGCAGGAATGGAAGGAAGGTAACATATACATTAGTTTAGTTGCAATTTAAGGTCCAACCAGGTTCTGAGTAAGATAAATTTAAATAATAAACCATACCTAGATATTATATTAACATTTCCCAAACCAAGAATAAAGGAAACAAATACTAAAATCTTTGGGAAAGAAAAAACAAAATCTCCTATACAATTTTCTTGTTAACAAATGAATAAAATCAAAGGAGCAAGAAAAAAAAGTTAAACCTGCAATTTTATATCCAACCAAACTATCATTCAAGAATGAAAATGAAACATGAAAGAACCAGAAACTTTACCACTCACAATAATTCCTTGATATAATTTTGCCAACCAAAATAAAAATGAATATAATAATAAGGAAGCTCTGAAAAATAATGGTGAACAAAAAAATAAGTTAAATTATATTATTAATTCTAGATAACTGTTGATTTTTTAAAACAACAATGACAGGAATTTTTAAAGTAACAATGTAGAATAAACTTTCAAATTAGGTCAATATGGAAGACAATTGAAATGGGAAGAAATACTTAAGTAAAACTAAAGCATACGAACATTTTGGTTTTGTTTAATAAATGTAGAGAAACACAGACCAATTCTGAATATTAATAGAAAATATATTTCATTCAAGGGCTAATTGAATGGCATTTAGTAGAAAAACACAAATACAATTTATAATTTTTACACTATCACAAAAAAGTGGAAGAAAATAAAATCAATTCAACAAAGGCAGAAAAAACTTGAAACGTTATTCAAATATACTCCCCTCTCCCCTAATTTAATCAGGTCTACAAAATTTCATAGGCAACTCTGACCAACTCTTTAAAAAATAAAAAAAGTCTTTTAAGAATGTGCATTAGCTTTTTAAAAATTTCAAACAGGACTGCACAAGGAAAGAAAACCACAGCAAATGTCACATAGATGCAAATTGCTAAATAAAATACTAGAAATTTAAATTCAGCAATCAATTAAAAGAATAATGCACTATGATCAAGTAAGGTTTATCCCAGGAATACAAAATATAGCTTTTTAATAATGAACAACCAATATAATCCAATATAATTGGCTAACTTAATCATATGATTTAGGAGAGAAACAGTTTCAATAGATGCCCAAAGACAATTGTGATTATGTATGTATATGTAATATACTTGTGTGTGCATCTGTTTGTGTAAAAAGTAAGAACAAAAAGAAACTTCCTTAATCTAATAAAGAGTACCTACCCCAAAATACAGCAAACGTGACATTTATTAGAAATATTGTAAGGTCAAGAACAAAACAAGAATGCCCACTGCTACTGTTACTATTCAACATTAGACTGAACATCCTAGCCAATGGAAATAAATAAGTGAAACCATAGTAAGTTGTATAAATGTTGAAAAATAAGGGGTAAACTGTTATTATTTACAGAGAAAATGATAGAAATTTCAAGATAATCAAAGGAAAAACTTTTATAGCTAAGAAGAGAGTTCAGCAAGATAGCAAGAAACAAAAACAACATAAAAAACAATGACTTTTCTATATGTTGCCATTGATTGTTTTTAAAATGCAATTGGGAAGGAAATTAATGAATTAATGCAACAATACACAAGTAGTTTGAAGAAACAGAATAGAGTTCAAAAAACAGACTCACAAACAAACAGAAAATTTATAGAAAGTATAGTCATTAAGGCCACAGACTCTAAATCTAGATCCATAGGTTTTATTTTTTGCTCCACTATTTCTTGACTATGTGTGGCTGTGCAAGTTATTTGATATTTCTGTGCCTCAGTTTCCTTGTCTGTAAAATGAGAAATAATCATAGAACCAACCAATATGTTTATTTAAATGATAAATATGTATGTATATATGTATGCATCTATCTATAGAACACATATGTTTATGAAATATGATAAAAGTGGAACTTCAAATCAATGGGAAAATAATGGTATGCCATTTCAAATCAATGAGACTTACTAGCTATCCCTTTTTAAAAAGTAAAAGTTTGATTTCATCTTCCATTGTTCACAAAATTGTAATTAAGACTTAAAAATTTTTAATGATAAGAAATTATTAGAAGAAAATGTAGGCAAATATGTGGTGCCTTAGAGTCAGGAAGACCTTCTGAAATAAAACACAAAAAGCAAGAGCCATAAAAGAAAATATGAGTCCAGGCGAGGTGGCTCACGTCTGTAATCTCAGCACTTTGGAAGGCAGAGGCAGGCAGATTGCTTGAGCCTAGGAGTTCAAGACCAGTCTAGGCCACATGGCGAAACCCATCTCTGCTAAAAATAAAAAAATTAGTCAGGCATAGTGGTAAGTGCCTGTAGTCCCAGCTACTCGGGAGGCTAAGGTAGAAAGATCACTTGAACCCGAGAGGTGGAGGTTGCAGTGAACGGAGATCACACCACTGCACTCCAGCCTGGGTGACAGAGCAAGACCTTGTCTCAAAAAACAAAAAAAAAAAAAGAAAATATAATGAGTTTAACTACATCAATCACAGCAGTATAAAAGTGAAAAGACAAGTACTAGGAGAAGGTATTTCAACCTAAATAATAATAAAGGATTAGAATCAACAAATCATTTAAAGAAAGAAAAGAATCATCTATTTGAAAAATAGACCAATAATATAAACTGGTAACTCACAGAAGAACTAATAAAAATAATCAAGATTTATATAAACTGGCATTCAACCTCACCTTGATGGAGGAAATTCAAATTTAAATTCAATAAGTATATTTATACACTGCTGAAGGGAATTTAAATGTAACTTTTGTGCATTCATGGATCATTTTGCATATCCTGTCACCTCAAAATTCTACTGTTAGTATCTACCTCAGAGTCAACTGACTTTTGGAGTAGATATTGAGGAAGCAAGTGCAAGAATCTTCATCATAATATTATTTGTAACAGTGAAAAATTCAGAACAATTTAAATATTCACAAAATCAGGAATGACTAAAGAAATAATTGTGCATCCTTTCTATGGAAGAACATGCTGCAATTTTCTAAAATGAAGTGAACCTATTTGAACTGAAAAAATGTCTAAGTCATGTTGTCAGGTGAAATAATGTATATATCATTTATGCTAAAATACAAACATAGATATCTCTTCTATGAGCAACACTATGGAGAATTCTGGAAGCATATACATTATATTGTTAACAGTGACTATTTCTAGAGAGGAGACTAAGATGGGGGCATTAGAGAGGGGAATAATCAAAGGGTGTGTCAACTTGATCTGTAAAGTTATAATTTTTTATAAGGAGAATCTATTACTAAGGTAATTTAAATTTTTTAATGTACAAATTATAATTGTAAAGTACTGCAAGCAAGTTGTTTTAAACTGGTGAAATCAGTGAAACAACAGTCTTTATAAAATCTAAGCTATTTCTTCTTTTCATTCATATTACTGGAAAATCCAAAGTGCTGCATGTCATACCACAGGAGTATAATCCTTTACTCTCTGGTCTTAAAAAATGAAAGGTAATCTTGGGTGAGGCTTTATTTCTGGGGGCCATGTTTTCGATGAAGTTTCATTTACCCACCCAGGGTGCTATGATATAAGTGCTCTTTAATTTCTAAAATGATTATTCTGGGAACAAGAGTTACCCTCTTAATATAATTAGAACATTTGAATGTTAATCTAATAGAATAGTTTTTCTCAAGTCTTAGTTAATATTCATTGGGAGAACAATTTTATAAATCTAAGAATTATCCATTTTTTAAAAATTTTGATTCCCACATTGAATGTTTTGTGATAAGATGTTAAAGGACTGATTGAATTGGCTTTTAGTGGGAAATGTAAGACTGTGAAGGCCAAATATACAAACATTTATTTCTTGATAACCACAAATGGCCTATGATTAAGACGGAACCTGATAATTTAAGGAAAATTAACTTGTCTAAAGTAGAACAGAGAATAATTCATGAATGTACTAATTTTTCTTTTTCTACTTCCCCGCTAGTCTACATTGGTCTTTAACTATGACATGTACAAACCAATGGGAAAACATTAACTACGGTTAATGGACTGAATGGGTTTATTTAAGAAGAAATATTTAAAGAACTAAAAGCATCAAATTATCTTCACAACACATATATTGGTCACAGAGACATAATATAAAGTATGTCCTAAATATTATGTCTTCCAAAAACCCATCTTAAGCCTCATAAAGATTGAAAGAAACAGCACATTTCCAAATCTCAAATTCTCTTTGCCATATTTTTACTTTTCTCTTCTCATCACCTATTTCAATATTTTTCTACCTTTCTAATTAAGGTCTATACTCTAGAGGGAAGACTGTGGGTATGGTAGAGCAAAGGCTTTCTCAGTTGCAGAGTGTGGATATGAAACCAGGTCTGACTACTTTCAAACCGACTAAAGTTGAGAAGATCGTATGTTGCTTTTTAACTTTATGGACAATCTTGAGGAAGGATCATTTACTTTGATTCCCCAAAGTGCTTATTTATGATACAATATTATAGGACTTTAAAGGGCCAAGGAAGAAGGGCTAAGGAAATGTTACAGAGTGAAATAAACTAAGGAGACACAACTGAGTGTCATGTGTGATTCTGAAATAAATTATTTCACTATATAAGACATTTCTGGGACAACTGAGAAACTTGCATGGGTTCTGAGTATTAGATGATAGTGATGTATCAATGTTAATTTCCTAACCTTGATGCTAGTGTTGTAGTTATACGGACGAATATCCTTGTTTTTAGGTGATCCAACGAAAGAAATGTGAGACATCAGATCAGAAATTACTCTCCAGTGTTTCAAGAAAAAAAAAAAGTCTTTGTCTGTGCGTCCATCTTTTCTGTAAATATGTGACTGTTCGATCTTTAAAAAACAAAATGAAACAAATTCACTCATGGGAAAGCAAAATGTCCATGCATATGCTAACTAAGAAATGTTTTGTTTAAAAACATAAAGACATAGTTTTATTTGGGACAATGTATAACAATCTCTACCAAATCCACATGAAAACTTTTTTTTTAAGGGGAAAGCATGAACGCAGTCCCCCACTATCACAAATTATGCAGTTGAGCTTCCCACATTTGGGGAAATCACAGAGGTCAGCACATCCGGTGTGCAATGGATGAGCCTCGCCCTAGGAAAACCACCTTCATGATCATGGTTTTAATACTTTTTATGGAAGAAGGTAAGGGTATAAACATACACACATACAATTTTGGCACTATGACCTCCAGAGAATGTCTTATTAAATTTTGAGTTTAAAAGGAGTATTTCTTATCTATTTGGCCATGTGAACTGATCCATTATATTATTTTGAAATAGCTTCAACTCTTTTCCTTGTTAAATGTAATTCATGCTTAATGTAGAAATTTAAAATCACACATTTATATCTCCAAATGGAAATGGTTACTGTCAATGTTAGAAATATAGTCTTCTTATTTTTGCAATAGAATCTTAAAGATACTTTCTGTAATGCATTTATTTTTACTCAATATATTATTTTATTAATATCATTTACTCTCACATTTTATGTCTGCAGATTGTCATTAAGTGGATGTATTAAGAGCTATTCAAATCTCACCTTTTCTTGGTTAATAGCACCCTATTATTAAACATGTATTTGTTTCTAACTTTTCACTATAACAATAATGCTACCATCATACACCCATGATTCAGTTAAACATCCATGCTTTCTGTATTACCACCTCCTATTACTGAAGTACTGGAAGTGAAGGAGGAAGTAACTAGTAAGTAGCCATATGTCAGACCCAAAAATGGGTCTTGCTTCTTCTCTTGAAGAACAGTCAGTGTATGCAAACAGAGGGACCGAAAGAACTGAGATGCTAGCTCTTCTTTCTTCCAGCAGTGCTTGCTTGAGAGGTCTGCAATTGACATGACAGCAGTGAGTGAGCTGTACATTAGGTTCCCCAGAGCTTCCTTTTTCCATGAGACGATTATACTCATTAGGTATTTAAAGAAGATATCAGACAAAAGTTTTGATATGGTCTGGATCTGTGTCCCCACTCGAATCTTGTATTAAATTGTAATTCCCAGTGTTGGAGGTGGGACCTGGTGGGAAGTGATTGGATCATGGGGGTGGTTTCTCATTCATGGTTTAGTACCATCACCTTGGTACTGTCCTTGCAATAGTGATGGAATTCTCATGAGATCTGGTCATTTAAAAATGTGTGGCACCCACCCCCCTTCTCTCCTGCTCCTGCTCTGGCCATGTGACGTGCCTACTCCCCCCTTCACCTTCCGCCATGATTGTAAATTTCCTGAGGCCTCCTCAAGAGCCAAGCATATGCCAGCATCATGCTTCTTGCACAGCCTGCAGAAAATAAGCCAATTAAATCTCTTTTCTTTTTAAATTACTCAGTTGCAGATATGTCTTTATAGCAATGCAAGAATGGACTAATACAGGTTTAATTGATCTTTAACTTAAAGTGAGTATAATTAAAATTTTTCAATAAAGTATGTCTTAAATATAAATCAATGTTTATTTGAATTATAAATCACACATAGTCTGGGCTGGTCAGTGAAGTAGTTCCAGAGACACAGGTGAAGACTGAAGATTTGCTCTAAGAGCAGTTAGCCTTCCACAAGGAAATATTTATTTCCCAATAATCCTGAAAGCAATCTGGCAGGAAATAATGGATGCTTAATTTCTCTCCTGAAATCAGCTCACAGTACTGGTTGTATTTATGATGGCTAACCATCATCCCTTGTTCCACCATTCCCTACAAAGGACAGCACAGCATCTTAATATATTATGATGATGCTGTTATTAAAACAATAAAAAATCTTTCTGAGGTTTAGAAAATTAAAAAGACTAAATGTGGCTCACTTTTTTTTTACTCTGATAATATCTTTGTGGGTAGATTTTTAAATTTCATAGTGAATTTTGTATATAAATCAAAACTATCAAGTATTAGAAAATCTATTAGGAAAAAAATTATTTTATGAGCCTCACCTCATTCTGTAAAAATCTACATATCTGAGGTTTTAGACAAGCCCAAATTTTAGTTGACAAGAGGTTAGATCATGTCTTAGAGAAAAATTCAGAAAATAGTATGATTATATCCATAAAACGAAAATGATAATAGTTATCTCGTGCACATAAAGCATTTAGCACAGTTCCTGATATGGTAGGAAGCACTCAATAAAATATTATTATCTGTCATTTACTTTCTTTCTAGAGCCAATAGCTTTAATAGTTATATTAAAAGTAACATTGGCCAGGCGCTGTAGCTCACACCTATAATCCCAGTACTTTGGAAGGCTGAGGCAGGCGGTTCATTTGAGGATAGGAGTTCAAGACCAGTCCGGCCAACATGGCAAAATCCCATCTCTACTAAAAATACAAAAATTAGTCGGGTGTGGTGGCAGATGCCTATAATCCCAGCTACTTGGGAGGTGGAGGCAGGGGAATGACTTGAACCTGGGAGGTGGAGGTTGCAGTGAGCCATGATCATGCCACTGCACTCCAGCCTGCGCGACAGAGTGAGACTCCGTCTCAAAAAAAAAAAAAAGAAAGAAAGAAAAGAAAAGAAAAGAAAAAAGTGACATTGATGATCATCATATTCAGGTGACAGCTTAGAGATTGGGTCTTATCGGTATCATGATTCTTAATTTGTCATTCAGTTAACTGGGATTTAGGTGACCTGGGAAATTGCTTCTGTAGTCAGGTCCAGATCACACAAAACATAAGAGATTATACCCTCAGTTTAATCAGTTGTAAACTTCAGTTGGTATGAACAAAACTGAACATATAGGTCAACCACTATTAATAAAGAACTTAAGTTGAGCTAAAGAAAGTAATTAAACATCAACATTATGCAGAATCTTTTCGGGAATATTTCGTAAAATGGTGCTCAATTATTCTACATGCATATTTTACATACCTATTTATAATTCTCCTTTTAAAGTTAAGCTATTGCTCCAATGCGCTTATGAAAAATATCTGGAATTTAGCTAAGGACTTTATATAATGAAGATTCTGGCCTTTTCTTAGTATATTGAGCACCCTTTATAGCCCTTGTACTCACACCATGTTCTCCCTGTTTCTGAGCATAGTAGACACTATTCCTCCTTACAGCACCAAATTCCAAAATAGAAAAACAAATGTTAAAACCTAGGAAGAGTCATGACAGACCATCTTCCTGCTCCCTAGTGTTTGGTTTGATCTCCTCATTGAATATCAATTTGTTCTTGGAACTCTGCTCTGTTATACAACAATATGGAAGAAATGTTGGGTCCTTCCTCCAAGGTGGATATTTCCTGGAGAATGATTGGAGTTATCAGTTTTAATTGGAAACTGATAATACATCTTGAGTTTGAAGGTTAATTATTGGTTAAAATAATTATCCCTGTGAATATAACTTTTTCTACAACATCAATAAAAGTGCCTTGATTTTGTGTAGCTTTCATGTATATTAATGTTGAAAGACGCTCTAAGACTGACTGAAGCAGAAGAAATAACAGAAAAAGGGTTCTTGCATGATCTCATTTATATGTGGAATCTAATAAAGTTAAATCATGGAAATAGAGAGTAAAATGATGGTTACCAGAGACTTGGAGTGGGGGAGAGGAATGGAATGGGGAGTTGTTGATTAAAGGGTACAAAAGTTCAGGTAGACAAGAAGAGTAAGTTTTGAGATCTATGTCACAGCAGAATGACTACAATCAATAATAAGGCATTACATAGTTCAAAATAAGAGAGTAAATTTCAAATGTCTCACTATACAAAATGATAGGTGATAAATATTAATTAGCCTGATTTAATCATGCCACAATGTATACATATATCAAAACATCACATTATACTCCATAAATGTATGCAATTATAATTTGTCCACCAAAAATTATATTAATAATTTAAAATTTTTTTAATATCTAAAAAAATAAGGAGAAAGAAAAAAATTCTGAATAAAAAGTAAATAAGAGATAATAAAGAATGAGTTCAGGAAAGCATGGGAAGTTGAATACAAGGCCTAATGGAAAAGGTCCTCGTGTGATGCAGAGGGACAAAATTTGTACATATCCAAGCCTGAACCCAGAGGAAAAGGGAAGATGGGGAAAAAATTCCCACAAGTCACAGTATGATTATGTCGAGGAGGCTACAAAAGATAATAGGAAACAAGGATATGAGAATATAATTGGCTAGACTGTTTAAAGAAAAGAGGTCTACAAACGGACAATGTGAAATATTCGTTGAATAATGTACTGTTTGTTAGATTTCTGGGTCTGACAATCATCAAACAGAAGTTGAAACTAGAGCACCACTGTTGGTATTATTTACACTTACATTGTAATTAACAGAATTAAATATGATGCTTGCACTCACTCCTCTTTACCTGTGGGTATGAGAGAAGTAAAGAGATTTCATTTGCTTGCGCCCAATGTATGAAAACGAAAGGACAACTTATGTGATACAGCACTACTACTCATCTCAGCACATTCTTTGCAGGATCAAACAGCAAAAGATAATCTAGATGATCAGCTTGGCTTAAAATGCTTCATGCTTAGCTTTACTCAGGGTAATGTTTCAGGAGTGGCTTCTTTCAAAAAAGTGCTTCCCCAGGAGAAAGCAGAAAAATGTTAGCACACAAGATTTTGAGTGAGATTTCACTCAAATTGCTGCTCCCTACCCATTCACAAAATGACCCTGCTGTCAGTGCAGTGAGAAGCAGCTGAGAATCATTTACCACCTTCACTGGACACCACATAGGACACATTCACCCCAGACACCACTCTATAACTGGAGCTTAGGTTAGCAGCAGCCTCTCTCCATACCCTGGAGTAACAGTCAGGATTGATGGGTAGTGAGCTGCCGAAAAGCCCAACATCTGGTGGTGCTCTTATACAACAGGTATCTTGGGAAATAATGCAAGACAGGTGGTGTTCTGGATTCTAGGAAGATACGTGCCACAGCGTTGTGACTTGTCTATGAATTCATACAACTGAATTAATAAGCTGTATGACCTTGAGAAAGTCAAACTTTCTAGGTCTCAACTTCATCATCTTTCCTAAAAAGAGGTTAGAGTCAATTATCTTTTAGCATCTACCAGTATCTACAAATACTATGGTAGACCAACTTTTTTTTTCAGAGTATTTCATGCCCAAAACAGTTTAATGAGCCTGAGCAATTTTATTCTAGGTAATGATCCATGGCAAAGAGTTGTTTGGTGCAATTAGCCATTTCTTCCACCTGCTCCTTGGTCCCTCACCCTCATGATCTAGTCATAAATGTGTCAATTTTGGCTATCAGTTTGTTTTAATAATACAAAAGTAAAGAACAAGTTGCTATCGAGATGTACTTGACACTTAAGGACTATGCAGCCTTGTTTTAATAATCCTATTCTAACAAGGTCCTTCCTAGGAAATCCTATCAAGCAACCAAGAAAGAAGTATATTGGCTGTTTTTTTCATATAAGAGTCTCTAGGTCTGCCAAATTTTTACAAGTCAATAGATTTGAGAACAATAGGAGGAAGAACAAACAATGTACTCTCAAAAGCACTGCATGTGTTTAGATTTTTTTTATTTCTCAAAATGGAAATATTCTTATTTTTCTTCTGATTATAAGGATTTTTGCCACATATTGTTGCTTTTCTGGAAACTTTTGCAGTTGGTTTTCCCACCAGCAACATATAGTGTCAATTTCCTCATACCCTTACCATACTGTGTATTGAACTTTTTCGTCTTTGTCAATGTATTGGTCAAAATAATACATCTTCTTTTAATTTAATTTTTAATTATAAGTGATTATAAGTAAGATTAAGTAGTTTTTCACATATTTATTCCAAATTATTTATGTCATTTGTCAATTTTTCTATTGTGTCTCTTTTTCTATTTTCATTTAAAAGAGTCTTGGCCTGGAGTGGTGGCTCAGGCCTGTAATCCCAGCACTTTGGGAGGCCAAGGCCAGTGGATCACCTGGGGTCAGGAGTTCAAGACCAGCCAGGTCAACATGGTGAAACCCAATCTCTACTAATAATATAAAAATTAGCCTGGCGTGGTGGCATGTGCCTATAATCCCAGCTACTTAGGAGGCTGAGGCATGAGAATCGCTTGAACCCGGGAGGCAGAGGTTGCAGTGAGCCAAGATCATACGTACCACTACACTTCAACCTGGGCCACAGAGTAAAACTGTATCTCAAAAAAAAAAAAAAAAAAAAAAAAAAAGTCTTATATTAAGGACATTTGTTCCTGATTATTTTGGTCACAAATTGCTGTTTGAATTTTAACTTTGCTCATGATGGTTATAAGGGGTTTTTTTTCAGTGTAAAAGTTTTCATGCAGTTTTTATGGAATCAAATGTTTTAGTCTTATGTTTTACTGACTTTTTGTCTTACTTAGGAAAGCCTTCCCCACCTATATATGTTTTTAGTTTTTTTTGTTAGTATTTCACCTTCATTTTTTTAGACTTAAATTTCTGGTCCATCTAGTGCATGTTTTAGTGTAAGTTGTAACAGGAATTTAATTTCATATTTTTCCAGTTATTTCAACCCTGTTGATGGAATAATTCATATTTTCACTATAGATTTGAAATCTGTTTTTTATAATACTACATTTTTATAGTATTAAAAATGCACACCAATTTTATAGGTATATACTTTCCTGAACCTTCTACTATTTTCCCTTGATCTCCTCATCTGATGTGAACTGATTCTGATACCACCTGCAAAGTGTTTTAATTAATATGAGTTCAAAATTCTTTTTTTTTTTAAGAGACACAGTCGCACTCTATTGCCCAAGCTAGACTTGAACTCCTGGGTTCAATCGATACTCCCCCTTCAGCCTCCACTGCTCCTGGCTCAAAATTCATTTTAATATGTGGTAAGGCAATTCTCCAACATGTGCTTCAAAAATTTTCTGGCTATGACCTAGGTTTATTGCCTCAGCAGCAGTTAGGCACTTGAAGTGAAGTGTTGAATATATGCAAGTATTTTTTCAAAGTGCACAAACTTATAAAAGTCCTAAAGCAAATACTTTTATAGGAAGCATTCATCATCTGTTTTTAAACATACTCTCAAGTAGTCACTATTTAGAAAAAATACTCAGCAATGTGGTTTGAGGGTCAGGAATTTTCTAGCCCGCAAGAGGCTTCTTTGGTTGCCTCATTACGGCCACTAAAGATTTAACTATGATGAACATATATGTATATAGCAGAGCCTCTTCATCACATTATTTTTTAAAACATTAAAATTGTCATGTAAGCAAAAGAATGCAACTCACTAATTCCCCACTATTGGTAGAGCTATGTAGACTTGTTGTAACAAGTCAGATGTTTGAGCTTTTCAATAACACTCATGTCTGATGCATTCCCTTAGACCTTGTTTATCAGGCCCTATCTTGTTTTCGGCCTCTACAGTTCCCTTTCCCACAGCAAGAGTCACTTTATACTGTCTCCGGACCAATCACTGACCATCCCAAACCAGGTGAGTGGTCCTATTTCTGTGGTCCCACTAAACCATTTACCCACTAGTCGCTTGGTGTTGAAATTGCCACTGTTTTGCCTGTAACTCCTGTTAGAGAGCAGAGATAATATAACATTCACCGTTGTATCCCAATCCCTAGCTCAGTGCCTGAACACATGAGTCTCAAAAAATAGTTGGTGAATGAGTACATTATTTTTACTAAATGTGAAGCAGGAGAGACACAAAGAACTCCAGCCCAGCACTAGGATTTAGCATCCTCTTAGTTGTTTTGACATTGTATGACAATGTTGGCATCTCACTCAGTCTCTAGGAGTGTTCCTCCTCCACAGCTATCCTGTTCCTGATTCCCACCTCCCTGCTCTCCTTCCTGCTCCTGCTGACAAGCTTGCCCAAATGTGGACTGACTCCCTGCCCGTGTCAGAATGCAGGCATCCTCTAACCACCTGCCAGAATACCCCATAACCGCATGTTAGACCTTCAGATGCCAGCTGCTAGCTTGAACCACTCTACCATCTGATGGCATGCCATTTAGATCCTATGTTCTCTCAGTTGAGCATCAATCCAACCCCTCTTTTCGCTACAAAACATGAGCCTTGCCTGACTGAGCCCCAGGACATACTGTTTAAGATGAGCAGACTGAGTGGACCTCACTCTATAATCATGTACTTTCACACAGACCAAATCCTTCTAAATTCTCACACAATTAATAGTGAGAGCTCTGTTGAAATTCAGCTCCTATGAAAAAGTGTCTGGAAAGAGAAATTGAAATAACAATATAACCCAGATATAGTTCAAATGGGATGATTTTAATCTTTCACTAACACAATGTAGAAAAACAAGAGCTCTGTTTTTTCCCTACTCTTTCTCTCAAAAGGACAAAGTTCTTCACTTTCTGAGAAACCACAGGCCACTTTCATCTGGTTTTCCCCCTTGTCCTCTTCTCTGAGCTCAGCATTTCACGTGCTCGTTTTGGTGAGATTCCATCACAATACATCACCAGGAACACATGTGTTCCACTGGGACTTTATTCCCTGGAAGATGTGAATGGTGATGTAAATAATGGCATCACTGGAATTTGGAAGAAGTGATGTGAGAAAGAAATGAGGTGAAATAAGGCAAAAGAAAGCAATTATCCTCAATATATCCTTTTGGAGCAATGTAGATAGTATTGATGGTAATAGGGAAATTCAATGGTATTCATCAGCTGGAACTGTCAGCAGAAACATTAATTAAAAGGCAGCTGTTGCTTTACCACTTGTAGAGGAGTGGAGCAATCCTAACTCCAAAATAGATTTCCAAGGATGGAAGTGTTTCCAGCTAATGAACTACAGCCTGGTTGTGGTTTTGGGTTAGTAGCTGCAATTAGACTTTTGTCAATAGTTATGTGTCTATGCCACTGTATTTTAAATAAGAATTCTAGTCTATTAATAGAAATATGTATGCATTATGCTTATTAGAGCTACAAAGTCCAGCTCCCACTTAGTTATGAATTGGTTATTCTGTGATACTCTAGTGAACATTTAAAACATTTGTTTATATTGTTAGAAAAGCAATACATGACCATAAAGGTTTAGAGAAAACTGAGAAGCAGAGAAATAATCACCAGTGGTCACTAATTGTTACTGCCATGTTTATCAAGGAAAAATTATGCTCACTTCAATCAATGGAAACTGGTCATTAATATTTACTTTATCAATTTCATGACATTTAATGAATTCAATTTAACAGTTATTGAGTACTTGTTTGGTGCAAGGTGATTCTAAAAACAGTGCCAAGTCATAACAGAATTTATTTATCACGTTGAATCTTTGAATTTACATGTAAATATGTGTCATGTGATAATTATAAGAATCTTTTCATTTTTTGTTTGCTTTCTATTGCTTAGAAAAACCTGTGTTACAGTACTTGTTATTGGTGATTTTCATCTTAGTAAGGTTCGTTTTACCAGACAACACACATAAATTTTTCTCTAGGTGTGAAAGAACCTGTTCTATAGAATTTCAAACTTAAAGAATCAATCAGAAAATTAATCCCATACATGCTACCTAAAAATGTAGATTTTAAAAGTTCTTCAGAGTACATTAACACACTGACCTGTCAGTTTCACAGGACAGATCAACTTGTTTCCAATGTACCGGCTCTATAGGAAAGCAAAGTGATTAATCCTTTCCTGTTGTTGCTGGTATTGTGAGAGAAGATAGGGGGAGGTCCAGAGAGAGGAATCCCAGGATAAATGGGGAACCTAGCCAAACTCACAAGACTAGGCAAAAAGTCAAGGATCCAAACAAGACAGTAGAATTTGTGTTCAGAATGTCTGGGGTAAAGTTCATGTGCCCAAAAGTAAGGCATAAAATATTATATTGGTCCCCAAGAGAAAGGAAAGCCAGGAAATAAGAAACAAAGTCACTAGGAGAAATAGAGCATTATAACAAAATCTTGACAAGAATAGGTTGTCTCCAATTGGGCCACTTATTGGGAAAATAGAGGGAAAGGCAAGGACCCAATCTCTAGTCGAGCAGAAAGCCCAGTTAGCAGGAACTTAGGGCATCATAACCAGCTGCAACAAGACCCCTGATGCTGATATGAGGGAGCAGCTGCCATTCAACACCTTATATTTTCAGAGTGGGCTCCAGAATAGCAAAGTGATTAAGAGCTTACAAGCACAGGCTGGGGAGTCCAATTGCCTGGACTCATCCCAGACTTGCCACCTGCTTGCTGGGGGCTGAGGGGAGGATGAACAATTCCCTCAGCCTCCTTATCTGTAAAATATACAGTATATGTGTATCTGCCTCATGAATCTGTTAGTGCCTAACATACAGAAAGCATTCATTAAATATTAGCTACTTTATTATGATTGTGTGATAGAAAAAAGTAATAGACTGGGGCTCAGGGGATTTAAGTTCTGGTCCTTGCTTTACTTCTTTTTCCACCTATGTGACTCTTGTACAAAACTGAGGTGCAGTCATAGAAATGGACCCAGAAAGTAATCAAAAATCCTTAAGTCAAGATCTTAAAAGTAAAGCCAGGCAACAATCCTGAGTTTCAGTTCTCTTAAGACAGGAACATAGCCACTGCAAGGTGTAGAAAGTACCCACTACTAAGGGTTGAGTAAGCACAGTTCCATACTCAATTCTACCTGCAGAGGGTTTCGTAACTTGAGCTGAGTTACTTCTCATTCCAGAACTACCTTCTTTAAAATGATGAGGTGGCACTCATCATTTTAAAGTACTATCTTTTAAAGTACTTTAAAAGTACTGTCTTTAAAATGATTGTGATAACTGGTTCTCAATATCGGATGCAAATTAAAATCACACAAAAGCTTACAAAATAGACCAATACTTGGGCACCCTCTCAGGCCAACTTAAATCAGAACTTCTGGTGACATAGCCTAGGTATCTGCATTTTTAAAGCACCCCAGGTGACCCTGATGCATGGAGAGTGTTGAGAACCACAGTACTAGATAATCTGATGGTTTCAAGTGAGGTCAGAGGCTAGAGGTTTCCACTCCTTTTGGTTTCCTGTAAAGTATAGCTGTCCCCAGGACCAAAGCCATGTAATCATTGACATTGTGGTACTCAAGGCCCTGTGCCTGCTCACAATTAGACTAGGGGCAGATGTGCAAAGAGAACTAGGAAATCTTACAGAAGTCTTAGATAATTCTTGAATGACTATGATAAGCTGTTAATATCTTAACAATTAGCTAAAGACTAATGTGGAAATTATCGTTGTCATGTGCCAAAAGAAATTTAGAATAACTGAATGAGGGAAAAAAAATACTTCCAGAGGCCAACTAGTCAAACTCTTTGTCTCCAAAGAATAGAACACTAATACTCTTCTTCTAGGTGGGTAAAAAAAAAAATTACAATTCTTTTTCTCCTTTGACACTGTTACATCTTTTTATATAAAGACAGGAGAAGACAAAAGGAAAACTGAGTTTATTGCAAAGAAATCAAGAGATGTTATGTCAAGAAAGCAGACAGCCTTTGTGAAATGTAATACATCTCTGCCTTTACTTCTTTTTCATTGGCTTGGATTAAACAGGTCTGTGTCACACAGCAAACAGTATATTTGCTTCAGGAAGATGTTTAGCCTGTCAGGTGAGTAGCAGTACAAGTCCTGTGCTATTAACCAATAATGAATGCAGTGTGTTTGGGGGGGGGGGGTGAGCTAGTATAGTTGTGACAAGTTACTGTTTCAATTTATTAGAATAGAATTTCTTAGAAGGTAGAGATTTATTCCATTATATTTCATCCCATATAAAACATTCACCTTCCTGGAGTATTCAATCCCACTACCTGGGATATGTGATACCCTGGAAAAGTGGAGTCTTTATGGCCACTGGCCTAAGAGAAAGCAAAGCCTTATCTGCTCCATCAAAATTTTATTAGAATTGCTCTCCTTTTACTTCAGACAATCTGAAAGTTAAATGCCAGAAATGCAAATAGAAACTCAAAAGTTTCAATTATTTCCAAATAGTCAGACATTTGGACATCATGCAGGCAAATAATGATAAATGAATTAAATAAAATATCCAATAAAATATGCCGCTGATCTACAGTAGCAAACCAATGGCTGAAAAGTGTCAGGTAATTTTTCTGAAACTATAGCAAGCTCTCTGTTTTGTCTTGCTTTTTTTTCTTTTGAAGGAGCATCATGCTGCCAGAATAACAACTCACTACCAAAACAAAGTCATTTGGAACCAATAACAAGCCTTTATGTGGAGCACTTTCTAGCTGCTTCCTCACTGCCTCCTGACCAAAACACACATACACACACACACACTCCACCAAAGGTTTCTTGAAGAAGTATTGCTACCAACAATGGAGATAAGTATTTCATAGAACTCCCTCTTGAACCCACTTCACAAACTAAATGTTTATGACCAAGGCAGAGACTGGCAGCACATTCAAAGTTTACAATAGAAGGTGTGGCTCTAAGTTGTCAATAGAAGCAACAGCAGACCAAAGCCCCAACAGTGTCAAAGGAGGTGGTACAAAATCAAATGCTCCATGACATCCTCTTCTTAGGAATCAACCCAGCAGTGTAGAAACCAAGAACCACATTGCCCCATCAATAACTGGAAGAATCGCTTCTGCTTCTCAGTGCCCCAGGCCTAGCTCATCGAGGGTGGCCCAACTCTACTGGCCATTGAAGCTTCTGATTCCACTTTGGGATCCTGGAAAAGAGCCTCTGTTGGCTTTCTGACCCTAAATCTCTTCATTCTTTGCATTTTGTGAATCTTTTCATGCTATAGAGGCAGCTGTTACCCTGCAGTGTCACATTCTATACATTTCATTAAAACATCTCATAGTCATCTAGGTGGAGGTGTTCCATAAACAACTGCCTGAATTTTAAAAAGTGGTTGAAAATATAGAATAGATAAGGTCAAATTGCCTGGATTTGGATTTTAAATCTACCACTGGGTAAGTTATTTAACATTTATAAACCTCATTTTCCTAATCTGTAAAATAGTGATAAAAATAGTACCTCATAGGATTGTTATGAGAAGCAAATAAAATCATCCATGTAAAATGCTTGGCACAATTCCTGGCACATAGTAATCTTCTCAAGTATATGCTAGTTATTCATATCATTTTATATAGTAAAAGTACTGCATATGTTATATATTATATAGATAATATATATTACGTGTAGCCATTATTATTATTATTTGTGGAATGAGCAGAATGTAGAAGGTTGGGATGTCTTACCAAAAGTTGAGGGGCCCTGAGAAGTGAACTCTACCAATGCAGCTGACTTCCTTAAAGACCAAAATGAACAGGCTATGGCCCAACCAGTTGGTTTGATGGTATCCAAACCAGAAGATGATATCTATCAACACAGCATATGAAAGTTAAGCTTATATGTAAGGCCGCTCCCTGATCCAAATACCAGGCTGCTCTTCAAGCATGTGTCACTTACTAAACAGTTAATGAAACACAAAGATCCTTGAATTCCTCCAATGTCACATTTCGAGACTTACAGAATAATTAGGAAAAATCTGAGCTGGCAAAACTCTTCCTGGCTTGCCCTGATGAGCAGACCCTCTTTGTTTGCCATTAGTGTGTGTTGTCGTCACAGCAACTGCAGGGCTCCAAATACAGGCTCAGGGCATCATTTCCTCATCCACACTGAAATAGCATTATGAACTCAGCAATACCTCTTCCTTTTCTGTTGTGCTTGGTACCACGGTCAAAGAGGCAAGGCCTAAAATGAGTTGCTTAAGACATAAGTATATGAAAGAAAAAGAATGTTCATTTATTCCCATTACTGTGTCATCGTGTGTGTGTGCGCGCGCGCATGTGTGTGTGAAAACTTAATTTTTGCATAGATCTTTTAGATAAACAAGGGCAAGTTGGCAGTAACTCCATTGTCTTGGTGGTGCCAGTAGTCTATTGTTTTCAGTCAAATCTTGTTTTGGCCTGAAATTTTCAGCAAATTATTTTTTAAAGAATGCATTTAGTCAACTCTGATGTGTCCATTTCATACCTTTCTTACATCTTTTCCTTACAAAGATAAGAAGTAGATAATTCATTTATTGAAAGTAACTTGGGAAGATTGCAATTAGAGTTTTTACAAGATCAAAAAAGACTATTTTCAAGTACAGACTTATAGGGTCCTTGGTCAGTGAAGCAACAATCATCGTTTCCTCAATGTTTTGGTAAAGGATGTAGGCAACAGCATTTAGGCAAGCAAATCAAAACAGAAATATCCTTAAACCGTAAGGGCTCAATTAAAATCAGATCACTCAAGATAATTTCTGCATTAGCTTTAAAAATTATTTTTAGTTTGTCTTTCACAGACCTCAGAAACACATAAATCACCCAATATTATGCACGTTGACACCATTTCCCAAAAATGGGAAAAAAGACCCAAACCTTCTTTTGATGTCTCAGTGTTGCTATGGCTTAAACAAAGCCCTCAGAGACACAGCAGCATGGGGATGCTGGTTTATGTTGTATTACTTCACTTCTGTGCTGGGAGTTTCTCAATTTCTGCAATCAGCTGGTTAACAGCCAGCTAAAGCTGCTTAGTTCATGTATGACTTTCCTTATTCTAAATTCTTCCACAACAGGCTTCCCGGTCTTTGAAATTAAACTGCCTTAGCTTCTACCAGGGAAAGCTATAATCTGCCTATTGTATTTTCCCTTCTCTCATTAGCTAAAGCATAGACTGACCATTTAAGAAAAAAGAAAAACATAATCCAATATACTTTCCTGAGGTTCCTATATTTTTGCCTTGGTACCACTATAATGTATTCATTCTGCAAAGCCAGGAAAAATTATTTCCTTCTTTTCTTTCTTTATTGTACTTTTCCTTCCTACCTTCCTTTGTTTCTTTCTCTCTACACAAAGTTTTCATTAGAGAATGACAATTTTAAAATTTGTTTTGCCTCATCTTTTAGAGACTTATTCTTTCAATTGGGAAAAATAAAGTAAATTGACAGATTTAAACCATGTATGTCCTACATAAGGTTTGTTGCCACTAAAGCTGCTAAGAAAGTTTCCTGCCTATAAAGGTGCTTTATATATTTTTGTTACGTATACAGAATATTAAGCAGAATACACATACACACACATCTTACAAGATAACACTTTTTGTCTTGGAATGTATATTTCCTTTCATATTTAAGAAGAATGAATAGGATTAAGGGCAATGAATAGCAAGAATTCATTTCCATTTAGTAAAGTTAAAGTTAGCTTATGATGACCTTTTTCAGTCTTTTCATTTTTATCTGTTACTAGGTTAGTAAAACAAAACAAATCATCTAAGGAAAGAAATAAAGAATGATAAATTTAATAATGTGTTCTTGCATGGAGGAGGAAGTCTTCATTGCTGTACATTACCCAGTGTAGTCGGCTGTAAAACAGACACCCAAGCACTATGTATAAACACACTTTATCTCCAAGTGCAAATATAGAAACCATAGAACAGTCTGTGCTGTGGGTGATTTCTTAGCCTTTTTAGTAATGGTTCTATAAGATAGCAGACTGCTGAGTGATAAGGGAGAGTTTGAAACATAAATTCCATACTAAATTATTGGCTGCTGTTCAAATTGTGTCTGCTTAGAGTACCCAGCAGCAAAGTATGTCCCAAGCAGGATTCCAAACTTAAATAATACATTCTTCTACCTTTCCTATAATCTATGAAGTTGAGATCACAAACTATCTGCATCCAAGAATTTTGTATGCAACAAAGATTAAAGTAAACAAATAACTACATTTAAGGTGTAATAAAGCCATACTAGCTTAAATTTATTGAAGAATAAATTATAAACTACAGATTTTATAAGTCATTTAATGTTCAAAAAAACTTTATAAGGAAATAGCATTATTACCCTCATTTTACAGATGAAGAAACTGAGACACAGAGATTAATTTGCCTAAGGTCACCTTGAGTTGAAATCTGAATCCAGGCTATCTGACTGACTTACTCAAGTACTAACCTTTTCTGACTCCTCTTCCATGAATATATTCTGGTTATATCTTCAACTCAGATTTAAAGAAACAAAATGTATTTTTATTAGTTCATCTTTTTTTCTGTTTATTGTTATATGTATTAAAAACAATGTAAAAACAATTTTATACTGCAAATTTTTAGATGTCATTTTTCTAATAAATTGTTAACTAATCTTTTTTCTCTTAAACCTTTCTGTTGAGATAAATCTCAACACGAGCTTGCCCCCTCATTTCTCCTAGTGCTACCTTTCAAAACCCCACAAGTTTAAAGAAGGAAGATTAGACAAATGATGAAAATGTGGATTAAACATCTGTGTAAAATCTTATATCTTAAAGAATATGTTTTATGAAAAAATGCTCATCTGCCAAAAAAGGAAAACACAGGTAGCATTATTTAGACTGTGTAAACCCCAAAGTTTCACTTCTAAACAATAAATAAAAATTATAACCACAAGGAAACCAGTGCTTAATGAACATATTAAATATTTCACAAATTTCATTGGAAAATTCCATAGTGTTTCTTAGTGAATATCCATTTAAAAGAGTAAATTTCACCACTTTGCCCATCTTAAAATATAAATACTAAGAGAATGTTTTTCTTTTGGTGGATACAGAACAAATTGCTTCAAAAGTATGATTCCTGCTTTATCTCACCCAATAAGGTTACAGTTTTCACGAGAAATTAAAGATAACACTGAAAAATATCTCTTTTTCAAAATATCAAGAGAAAAAGAGCAGAAAAAGGATCATAACATATTTAAATGTTTTCTTGTTCAAAGCCAGATTCTAATTCATGATCCACAAATAGGAGCCATGATTTAAATGAATTGTACCAAAAGTAACTGTAAGTAGAACCTGGCACCAAAAGGTAACAAAAGTATATAAAAGTTACAGTATTTAGAGGTCTAGGTAGATACACAGGATGTGTGTGTGTGTGTGTGTGTGTGTGTGTGTGCGTGCATGCATATATACATACACAGTCCTGTCATATTTCCCCTTTCTATTTTATTCCTGAGAGATACAACATCATTTCCACAATCAAGTACGTGAGTGTAGTTAAAAGTGTTTGTAATTTTTCTGTGCATAGTAAAACCATGAAGACTTTCCTTGAGAAATTTCTGAAGTAAAAAGTTATTAACTTACAGTTGCTTTTCTTGATTCTATACTTATCCATACTTTCTCTTATCATCAGATACCAGAGCCACAAATGTGAATGGAACATCCACAACATGCCTGCAGCTGAGAAGCTCCAAAGCCAAGTGATGCTTAGGATACTGCCTTGCACCTAATAGACATCATAAAATTGTTCTGAATATAAAGAGGCAAACCCTACTTAAAAGTACCCTAATTCTAACAGAGCACCAAGCTGTCTAAACTTAGAAAGAATCACTTCTAAAATGTATGGTCCAGAATATCATTGTGAAAGTGGAGGACTCTGATCTGGGTCTTAAAGAGTAGGCAAAGTTTCTACAGGACCAGAGAGTAAATGTCTTCCAGGCAGGGAGAACAGAAGCTGGGGCAAAGCTGGGGTATTGAAATGTTCACTGAGTATGTGTTTGGAGAATGGCCCATAATCTGAAATACCTGAAGCAGAGGGACCTTGTTGTTGAGTCATAGTAGTGAGACTAGAAAAGTTAAGTAGGTGCCAGATGATGGAAGGTTTTCAAAATACCCAGCCTAGGTGTTTGGCAGCTACTAGAAGTCCCAGAAGATAACTGAAGAGTAGATAGACAAACATAGCAATGCTTTAGTAAAACCAGTCTCGTGGTCATGGGCAAGATGATTTGGATGGCAACAAGGGGTAGGAGGGAACAGCATTGTTACAATCCAAACTAGCATGAAGAGAGCAGGCATTAGTGTGGTGGAAGACATGGCAATGGAATCTAACAACTTTCATGGTAAAGGGGAAAGGGACAGTTCCAAAATGTCACAGAACTATGAACTTGAGTGAATAGGAGAACAGATCTGCATTGTCATGGAGAGCCTGATTGTTCATGTAGCGGAGGAAACCGTGTGGTTTAGCCTGAGCTGAGTTGCTCTTGATTCTCAAGAATAAGTGTATAACAATGAAGACAATTAATGATACTGAAAAATTCACTTCATAAGCAAACACGACTTTCACACAGGGCCAGATGCTGCACTCAGTTATTGCCACACTGTCCCACTGACTCCAAAAGAAATTACATGCCTAGAATCAATGGTAGATTTTGGCCTTACACATACATTTTTAAGCCAACAACGTGACCCTTCTTAGGACAAAAACAAGAACAATGTAAAGCATTTAGTTCTGACTTTTCAAACTCCTTCGAGACAAAGATATTTCATCTCTACTAAAGCACCAGGAGTTTCATTCTCTAATAGTAAACTTACCAGAGTGCATTTTGCACTATTATTTGTACATATTTGTATCATATGTGATTCACTTATTTACTGTATAAACAAGTAATCAGAATTATAAAACATAATACATACTGAAATGGGTGCGCTGTTTCATTTTCCTGAGTATATGTTATATAAGCTTTAATTAGCTTTTCTTAAAAGAGGATCATTTTCTGAAAAGGCTGATACATTCTTATTTGTCAACAAATAATATGTTCAAAACTGTTCTTGGGTAAATTCTTTCTTTACATTGATAGAATAGACTTTAGAAACTCCAATTAAAATGTGCTTCTATAAATTCTTTGATATTATCCTTAGACTACAAAAATTATTCAAATCATCATGTTCATTTAGAGGAAAAATATTTTTATGCAAATCTAGCCCAATTACAAACCACCAGATGTCAATACTAACTATATCAACAATGTACAGCCATAAGTTATCATATTCAACATGAAATTGGTTACTCTAAGCATTCTCATAAAATTGCATGGCAACTCATGGAAGGGGAGACAAGATGTCATCACGTGAAAGGAGGATTTCCTTCACGCTACAGTAAACACATTCATACACACATACATGCAACTTAAGAGAAAATATTTTCTAATTAATTAAGTTTTTAAAAACAGAATCTGTTATACCTAAACACAAGCATTAATTTATTTTTTTAAAATACACAAATATCATTATCTTGAGTAGTTATAGTCAACAACTTCAAGAGTAGTGATTTAATACCAGGCATATTTTATGCCCAGTCAGAAGCCTTCGGGGTGACTGTAGTGTAACGAGGTCAGAACCAGCACAAGGTGTACCAGTGTAATCAGAGAATTAGGCAAAAGGAGACACATACAACAGCAGGTTTAAAAAGTACAGCAATACAAACACCATGCAGGACTTTCTTCTCATTTACCACACAAGCTGGTTAGCTAGTTTCAGTAAATGAAAGTTATTTTACTTCTAGGGGAGATATCCTTTTCATTGCTTAGCCATCCCAATTGTGAAATGAGATATGAAATGTTCTTTGTCATATTTCTGTTACCTGCCGAAGAGCATTAACTTGGCAGAAATATTTTGATGTCTACTAAAACACGATAAAATTATGTGTTTAAAAAGGAATCGGTATGATTTTGAGGAAAAGATGATGTTTCTGACTTTTTAAAAATAATTCACAATGGTTATAATTTCTAAATGTGCTATCACACCGTAGAACAGGAAGAATCAAAGGAAACAGACAAAACAGAATGGAAGAGAACTCTCTTCTTGTGGAAACAGATATTTCTTAAGAGAGTAAGTAGTTATTTATTTTGGTCTTACCTGACGGCAGCTCCTTTAACCAAAGGTATGTCCTCTATGGAGGTAGTTTATCCTTTGAAGAACCCAGTGGCTTGTCTCACAGACCAAGACAGATTCGAGTTCTCAAAAACTATTCAGCTCAAAAGAATACAGAGGAAAAAGCTTTTCCCACTTTCTTTCCCAGAACTAGCCAATAGCTGAAGTCATGCAGGAAACAGAGTAGAGAGGGGGGAAAGCAGCTTCTTCTCCCTGAAATCCCGATCAGCAGAAATTGGAAGTTGTTGTATATCTCCCACCCAGACTTTTGTTTAAAAGTTTTTTCAACTGTTGCTAGGTGTTGTTGGGTTCTGAGATTAGGTTTCTCCTCTTCTGCTCTCTTCACAACACTGTCAGAGCAATGACTATGTTGAGGAGCTGAGCTCGCGGGTGCTATATTTAACTGGTGTTCTCAGCAAGTCAAGCCTGTCAACAGCTGAGAAGTTTGGAGCCGGCTTTACTCAGTTCCTAAGCAGCTGGGTTATCAGTGGATACAGCGCTGCTCACCCTGTAAAAGATTGCGGGAAAACCGACAGACCCTTTTAAGGACTTCTGCTTATTTCACAGAGGTAATTATTGTTTGAAGCTCTTAACTATAGACTGAGATTTGGGACTTAGGTTTTAAAACGTGAAGAGAAACAGAGCAGCAGTTGTCTTGGGCAGAGCAATTTACTAATGCAATATTCTTCTCAATTAGGCTCTCTCAGATAAATGTTCTGAAATACAAAATGCTTTTTAAAAGTGTATCACTTCTTCTGCGTAAAGGGAGGTTTCAAAAAAGTGTAGCACAACTGTTGGTTGTGAAAATGAGTATGAGATCACTTCCAAACAGCTTTTGACACTGGTGTGTTTCATTTATAGCTAGATCACTTACCTAGTCACATCAGAGTTTTGTCCAGCTATGTACCTGCATGTTATTAAAATAAAATTACCATAAAGGAATATCTATAACATTATGATTTTGAAAGGAGTAATGTTAAGACGGAAAATCTTAGCATCCTCACTCAGGTCATTCATTCAAAGTAACACACGATAAACACTCCAGGAAATCCAGGACACGAGATACCTCTGGTTGTTGATAGGCTTGCCTCATCATTAACCCTCAAGTCTCCACAACATGAACAATGTCTCAGATACTTTATGTGGTTCATCCTACATAATATAAATGGTATGAATCTGCTGAGATTGAAACTTTCTAAAAATTGTTTAACTAGTTTTGGGGACTGTTTTACTAATTACATATGTGAAATTAACACTAAGGGAAACTGAGGGAGGTCCTTTTGGCCACAGGTAAAATAGGAAGGGAGACACACACCACACACACACGCACACACACACATACACACAGAGAGAGACAGAGAGAGAGATAGAGAGAGAGAAACATTATTGAATAACAAACTAGAATATGGCCCTGACAAAAATCTCACCAATACCATTATAAAGGTTGACCCTCTTCCTGAGATCAATTTGTCAGATTAAAGATACCCTCTTTTTGACATGCAAACTGAAGATGAACCAAGGACATATGTAAAGGTGTGGATGTAATATTTTAAGAGTTGCATACTTGCAGTAAGTAGCTTATGTGCTGGGTAACCCTATGTCTCTGAGAAAGTTTGCCACTTCAATCAGGAGTGTGTGCGTGTCCTTCTTTTTAAAGAAATGACCCTCACCTGCTCAAGCCATTCAAAAACATCTCAGTTCTTCTCACTCCAAATGGCACACTGACAGCATGCAACCTGCCCCCTTAATGTACTTACTACCATATACATGTAAAATTGCATTTGTTCAGACCCAGTCTTTCTGAGTCTGAGCCAACCTTGATTAAAAAAAAAAAAAAAAAAAAAAAGACTTCTATTAAGATGAAAGAGCTCTCATGTGAAATTAACTGACTCTTGTTGAGCTAATGGATCTTTTAGAAACTTAATCTATTCACAGTCCCCAAAAGTGGGTTCTAATAGTGGTAGAAAGTATATAAGTGAAGTATGAGATAATTCAGAATCATCAGAACTTTTAAAAAATTACAAAGGGGCCGGGCACAGTGGCTAACACCAGCACTTCGGGAGGCTGAAGTGGAAGGATCACTTGAGGACAGGAGTTCAAGGCCAGCCTAGGCAACACAGCAAAACCCTGTCTCTACAAAAAATTAGCCGACCATGGTAGCACATGCCTGTAGTCCCAGCTACTTGGGGAGCTGAAGTGAGATGATGGCTTGGGACCAGGAGGTCATGGGTGCCGTGAGCCATGATTGTGCCACTGCACTCCAGCCTGGGCAACATGACCCTGTCTCCAAAAAAAGTGGGGGGTCAGGGTGGGATGTGGATAAATTACTGTTTGAAAATATATACACTTCCCCTCACACACACCAAATGCAACAGCCCCAGGTTAAAATCCACTAAAAATAACTCTGGGGATATATTGTTTGACCCCTACTAAGAGTTCACTTTACAGATATCTCCAGACCAAAATGAATCAAAGAAGAGTGGTAGCCAAATGTCGAGATAACTGAGGGGAAAAACCCCCTTTGCCCTTATGGCCAAAAAAGGGTGATAGAATTTATTTCTTCCATAACTATCCAGATAATTAAAGTTTTCAGTTTTGTTTTGTTTTATGAAAACCTATTCCCTCACCATTGTTCTCCTTAAACTTTGGATTAGCTGTCTATTGTTGCTATTAGTTTATTTTTAAACAATGTGGTCACAAGCCACAGCATACAGAATAATTCATATAATTAGATATTCATATAATTGGTATCATCAAATTATGTTCTTTAATTATACTAGGCATATGTACATGACTGACTCGGTATTCTACAATAATCAGACTTTCTCTCTCTCTCTCTCTCTCTCTCTCTAACATACACACTCACACACACACAGGCGATAAAGTAAATTTATTTTGAAGGCTTTTCCCCCGGGAATGATTATTCAGACTAAAGCATTTCCGACATAATCTGCAGAGGAAGTGGTGCAGCTAAGAACTATTAGAAATTTGTGTTTTGTATACAGTCAACAAGGAACTGCTGTTCCAACACATATTGTTAATATATTACTGTTCAGCTGCATCCTTTCCCATAGCCCTAAGTGTGAGCATTCTGAGAAGCTATGATCCATTTACAAATAAAGCTGAATATCCCAACTTCAAGGATGAGTCATGATGAAAGTTTTTAATAAGAAGATAGACTAATGCTATGGGGGGGTGGGAGGGAAAGGCAAATAAATTAAATAAGAGCATTGACCCATTATCTCTACACCCATTTCTAAAACCAAATTTTCCTGCCTTGTTCATTGAAATAAGCACAGTGATTTTTAAAAGCAAAAATAAGTTAAGTTATTTAATAAGTTAATTAAGTTCTTTAATATACCAGTGAAGAGAAAAACAGACATTTGCTTCAAAACAATGTTTACTTTAATAATGTTTGGGGGTAGTGGGTGGGTGGCATGAGACAAGTTTTCAATCAAACATGCTCTGTTAACATTTATTGCCTCACTTTGAGATGATGAATATAAGCTCACCGGTACCAGAGAATTTTTCAGTTTGTTTTTTTTCCAGCTACCTAAGCACCACAGTAAGTGTTCAATAAATAAGAAAGACTGAATGACAAATGAACATATAAAAGATTAAAGAAAAGATAAAGAAAACTATAGAGTATACAGAAAATGCTTCCAGGCTCTCTGGACAGAGTTGGGTCATCATTAGATACCTATAAAAAATTCGTAGAAGGAAATTATTTGATTGTGAATTAATTATTTTGAATTTGTTTAATTTTTGTTGTTGTTGTTGTTGTTGTTGTTGTTTGAGACAGAGTTTCACTCACTCTGTTGCCCAGGTTGGAGTGCAATGGTGCGATCTCGGTTCACTGAAACCTTCGCCTCCCAGGTTCAAGCAATTCTCTTGTCTCAGCCTCCTGCGTAGCTGGGACCACAGGCATGTACCACCATGCCCAGCTAATTTTTTTTTTTTTTTGGTATTTTTAGCTGAGGTGGGGTTTCAACCACGTTGGCCAGGCTGGTCTCGAACTCCTGACCTCAAGTGATCTGCCCTCCTTGGTCCCCAAAAGTGAATTTGTTAAAATTTCAAAGAAAAGTAATAGATCTCAGGATAATAATTAAAATACCTATGTAACACTTACTATTAGCCAGACACAGAGTTCTAAGGGCTTACATATATTAACCCAATTAATTCTCACAATAACTTTATGAGGTGGGTATTATTATTATCCCACATTTTACAGGCAAAAAAAATTGAAGCACAGAGATGTTAATAAGTTGGCCAAGGTTGCATGTTAGTTGATAAATAGCAGGACCAGAATTTGAACTAGTAAATCTGGTTCCAAAAATTTGTGTTCTTAACTACTTAACTGCCTCTTACATACAATAGTCACAGTAGCCTGTTCTTATCAATCACTGAGGGTTAAGGCATATGAACTTCACTATCCCTGAATATATATACTTCTGACCAAAAAATACATTTAAAATCCAACAGTTTTGGAGGAGACAGGAAAAAAAGATGGGATAATTTCATGATTAGCATAGTAAAATAAAAATTCATTGGAACTGAAGTCCTGTTGAATACCAGAAAAGAAAAAATTGGACTGAAAAGAAGATAATTGCTTTAAGAAAAAGTCTATTTTTAAGCAAAGGATATGAGCTGTTCAGTATTGTTTCTAAAACAAGCAATGCATGATGTTTTATGATGAATGAGTTTAATGCTTAATGAAATTCTAAAATTACATTCTAAAAATATACTTTTGGTTTATGATTTTATAAACAATTTAAAAATGTTTTGGAGCTATGTGTTCTCAAAGATGTAACCAACAACAAGAAAAAATGAAAAACAATGTAGGGGAAATCATACATTAGTAAGTTATTTGGCATCAACATAATATTATATTACACTTGATATAATCAGCTTTCACAATTTGAAGATACTTGCATTTTCAATTAATCTAGCTATTCTTCTATTTAGATTTTATAAAACCTTAAAAGAAACAGCACTAACACTGTTGTAATAATATATACATATATTTGTAATAAAATAAATACTTGTCCTGACAATAAGTACTGTCACACCCACAAATATTCATAAAATATTAAATTATTTATTTTTCCAACTGCTTCAGGAAAGAGAAAAACTAGGTTTTAAATAAACTAAGATAATATTTTTGCCTTTGCCATAAATTAAGGACTTATATGTATGTATTAGACATTAAAATTCCCACTTCTCTGCATGTGTGCTTGAAAGTGGGTTATTAGAACTTAACCCTAAAAGTTGTTGTTTTTTTGACACCCCATAAGCCAACCTCTGGAGGACAAGCCTATTAGAACATGTGTAATCCTGAAAGTTATTTTAGGACCATATTCTACAGACACTTACAGATCACAAGCATCCTACTTTTCAACAGGGTCAGATAACCTTCTCCTGAGACTATTTCCTGCTTCCTTTCCTGTGCCAGAGTCACGACCTACTCTTGCTCAATACTCAATTCTTAGTTGTAATGGATGACTTTTAACAATTTCTTATAAGAGGTTGGGACATTTATTCTCTAAGAAACAGATACAGAATCAGAAAGCCAGTGACTGGGCATAAAACCACACAGAATAATGCATTTTCTTCACAAAGTATATAGGTTTGTATGTACACACTACACACACACACACACACACACACACACACATATATATATATAGAGAGAGAGTTAACTCTGAAAAATGGGCTTTCTTAAAAATACAGACATTAAGATATCTGATTCTGGAGTAGGGTAAGGCTAGTTTAAGTCCAGATTCCCTTGTTAATTACCTGTGTGAGCTTAGCAAATCACTTACTCTCTCTTAAGCCACCTTTCCCTCTTCTATAAGATTAATAAAAGAATTTAAGACTATTCAGTTTTTCCCTTTTGCAGCCATCACTGAAGCAGAAGCAGCCAAAATGAAGTCCAGTCCCTTTGGGACTTCTGACTGAAACAGAACTGTAAGAAGCATTTCAATGCACCTTCCCACATTTGCAGGAAGATTATGTCTTCTCCTCTTTTCAAAGAGCTGGATCTGAAGTACAATGTTAGATGCATGCCTAGGTGAAAGGATGATGAAGTTCAGATTGTGCAAGAATACTATAAAGGTCAGCAAATTGGCAAAGTAGTCCAGGTTCACAGGAAAAACTATGTCATCTGCATTGAATAGGTGCAGCAGGAAAAGGCTAATAGCACCACTGTCCATGTGGGCATTTACTCCAGCAAGGTGGTTGTCACTGGCTAACACTAGACGAAGACCACCAAAAAGATCCTTGAAGGGAAAGCCAGTCTTCTCAAGTAGCGGGGAAAGGGGGATATATAAGGAAGAAACAATAGAGAAGATGTAGGAATAAAGTAATTTTATATAAAACTTTCAATTAAAACTGCTAAAATGGAAAAATGACTATTCACCATATCCAAACACTAGAAACACTCTAAATGCTTTCTACAATTGAACAGATAAATAAATTGTGGTATAGTCATACAGTAGCATTGAGAATGAACAATCTACAACTACACAGCCGTGTAAATAAATCTCTCTAACAAAATGTTAAGTGAAAGAAACCAGACTCAAAAAGTACACTGTATGATTCCATACATTTCAAGTTCAAAAAGTGACAAAGCTAATCTATGGTGTTGGAAGTCAGGATAGTAGTTGCCCTTAGGAGATAGGAATATGACTCGAAGTGGACATGAGCAAAGAGTCTATGGCATTGGTAATGTTTAGTTCCTCGCTAGTGACACCAGTGTGTTCAATTTTGAAAATTAATCAAGCTATATACTTATGATTTGTGTATGTTATAATTTAGTGAAATTTTTTCAATTAAACATAATCTAAAATATATCATGCCTACAAGTCCTTACCTTCTGAAATATTTACAGATAATGTGACGTCTGAAATTTGCTTCAAAATAATCAAGTGTTGGCTGGGAGGGATTACAGGTGGCTCATGCCTATAATCCCAGCATTTTGGGAGGCCGAGGTGGGCGGATCACCTGCCTTGGCCTGGCCAACATGGCCAACATGGTGAAACCCCGTCTCTACTAAAAATACAAAAATTAGCTGGGTGTGGTGGTGCACGCCTGTAGTCCCAGCTACTCGGAGGCTGAGGCGTGAGAACTGCTTGAATCCATGGGAGGCGAGATCACTCCCACCTGGGCAACAGAGGAATACTCAGTCTCAAAAAACAAAAAAAACAAAAAAGAGAAAAAAAGAAAAAAGAAAAAGAAATCCAGTGTAGGGAGAGGTAGAGAAGTGGGTGAAGGTATAATGAAACAGAATTGACCATCACATGACTGTTGTTAAAGCTGGGAAACAGGTAATCATTATACTGCACACTCTTTCTATTTTCATACAGGTTTTAAGTTTTCTATAATTAAATGTCTTTAATGCTTACTGTTTGGCATATAAATAGACACTCACTGAATGATAGTTATTATTTATATAATTCATATTATGACTATCTGAGTCTTTACACAGAAGTCACATGGAATTCCATTGGTGTCATAAGATAATTAAGAAGATAATTGAGGGCTAGGGGCAGTGGTTCATGACTACAATCCCAGTACTTTGGGAGGCCGAGTGGAGAGGATCACCTGAGGTCAGGAGTTTGAGACCAGCCTGGCCAACATGGCGAAACCCTGTCTCTATTGAAAATACAAAAATTAGTTGGGTGTGGTGGTGTGTACCTGTAATCCCAGCTACTCAGGAGGCTGAGGCAAAAGAATTGCTCAAACCTGAGAGGCAGAGGTTGCAGTGAGCTGAGATTGCTCCACTGCACTCCAGTCTGGGCCACAAAGCAAGACTCTATCTCAAAAAAAAAAAAGATAATTGAATTTATACTATTAATATACACTATTAGCAACCGAGATTTAAAAAACTGAATATAAAAAAGTTTATCCTCAGAGAAGGTGATTATTTTTAAAAAAAGAAAAACAATTTTAAGAAAAAAATACAGTAAAGAAACTAGAAATGCCAACCTGAAGCAATTAGTTTAAAAACCACTGGAAAAGAGGTTTCATTCTTGTTTTTATTAACAAAAATAACAGCATATTTTTCTTGCCTTATCTGATAATTAAAGGTAAAAAATATCAAGAAAGTAAGGCATCCAGACAGTAAAAGCTGTAGGTCAACAGTTAGTAAATAACAGGAAATGTCATCACAAAGTTCGAACATTCAGGACGAAAAATTCAGGGTGAGAAATGTTCAGAAACACTGAATTTGGTATCCATCTTACAGCTGAGTGGGCCCTTGTATCCTTAATATTTGCATTCTTCACTTTTTCATCTGAAAATGAAGTAATAAATCACCTCCTGGGAGAGGTGGAAGGGACAAGAAAGTGTTTTTGAAATGACAAAATATCTGAAAACTTCGTGCCTCGAAGCTTCCTTTCAGTCACCTACCTTGAGAACTATGAGCTAAGTCAACTATGGTGAAATGATGGAGAACGTTCTTTTAGAAGCTTTATGTTAAATAAGTGGAATAGACAATAAATGTGGAAATTAGAGTCATTAGATAGAGTGAGACAATTAAAAAGTCAATGAAAATTACAAAGCAGTAATTTTTTAAAAAACAAAACTGACCTCTATAAGATAATTACAAGTTCCTTGTTGAATCTTTAGCCCTTAAAAACAGCTTGACAGTCGGTGCAGTGACTCACACTGTAGTCCCAGCTGAAGTGGGAGGATGGCTTAAACCCAGGAGTTCGAGGCTGCAGTGAGCTATGATTGTGCCACTGTACTCCAGGCTGGGTGGCAGAGCAATACCCTGTCTCTAATAAAATTTAATAATATTGCAGAAAATACTAAATTTAGTTAATGAATTGGAAAAAACTCACTGAAAGTAAAATGAAAACAGCAGGTAATAAAACAGCATTAAATATATTGTTGCATTATTCTACTTAAAGATTATGTAGATAATATATAGATACAGATACGAAAATAGAAATAGATACATAGAAATGCCCTCCCTACATTTCTATAGAAATACATACACACATACATATATGTGTATATATGTGTGTATCTGAAATATTTGCACATAATAATTACAATGGTTATCTTTCTGTATGTCCTCTAAAGTTTTCATATTGACATTTTGTTTTTATAATAGGAAAATAAGATAATTTAAAATTATTTGCTATTGGGGTGGTTTTCCAACATGTTGCTGAGGTGGAGGCTTGAAGATTCATGCTTGGTATGACTTGCCTTTCCTGTTACTACTCAGGATTTCAATGAGTCTGCCTCAGGATAATGTAATTATTAAGCAAATGACATAGTTGAATTATGTCTGGTGTGGGTCTGGCATTCAATTTCCTTAACTAAATTCCTCTTAATATTCACTCACAGAATAAAGAAAAAAGGTCATGTTGTGATTCTTCAAAATGAATTACGGTTGCTTTGCTTTCCATGCTGTATGTGGGTTTTTCTGCTCTTTTATCCTTAAGAATGTCTTAACTTGCCATAACACTATATCATTGCATTTGCCTCTGTAGTTTTCTCCCATGACATTTTCCCTTTGAGCCATCGATTGTGTTTGGGTCTGCCTGGAAATTCTGCATGATGCAAGGAGGAGATATTTTCTCCTTTAGGGCTTACCTGAGGAAAAGTTTCAGTCATTTTGCTGCTGTTGACTTTAAGTGATAGAGGACAGAGAAACACTTTTTGCACTTCCTTAGCAATAGCTAGAACATGACATCACTATCTGAACATGTGTTATGGTAGAACGAGGCCTGGGAAAAAGGAGACTTTGTTCTGACCCCAACTAGCAAGACAATTTTTAAAAATGATTTAATTCCTCTGAGCCTATTTCCTAAATTGTCAAGTGGGAATAATGGTGTTTAATCTACACACTCCACCGCCACTCTGCACCCTCCACCAGCACCACCACTGTGATGATTGGGAGCCACTGCTCTAAGAACGAGAACGTTCCATGAGAGAAAGGAAAGGCAATGGTGTTGTTGGGTTCACCCCAGTCAATTTCCACTATCTAAAATTATTTTCATTGCCTAAAAATATTTTCATTACCTAAAAAGGGTTCCTTGTTATAAGCTTCATTTCTAACATAAAATATCTTTTTTACAAAACATATTTTATTGTATTTATTTATTTATTTTAAGTGTGATGGAGTCTACTCTGTCACCCAGACTGGAATGCAGTGGGAAGATCTCATCTCACTGCAACCTTTGCCTCCCAGGTTCAAGCTATTCTCCTGCCACAGCCTCCTGAGTAGCCGGGACCACATGCACGCACCATCACACCCAGCTCATTTTTGTATTTTTAGTAGAGATGGGGTTTCACTATGTTGGCCAGGCTGGTCTTGAACTCCTGGCCTCAGGTGATCTGGGACCACAGGCATGCACCACCATGCCCAGCTCATTTTTGTATATTTAGTAGAGTCAGGGTTTCACCATGTTGGCCAGGCTGGTCTTGAACTCCTGGCCTCAGGTGATCTGGGACCACAGGCGTGCACTACCACACATGGCTCATTTTTGTATATTTAGTAGAGTTGGGGTTTCACCATGTTGCCCAGGCTGGTCTTGAATTCCTGGCCTCAGGTGATCTGCCCGCCTTGGCCTCCCAAAGTGCTGGGATTACAGGCATGAGCCACCACGCCTGGCCTAATATATTGCTTAGGTTTTTATACATAACTCTAAACTGTTGAAAACATTGTCAGATATGTAAAGTAAGGATGCAGGAATCTTTCTTTTCAAAAGCTGCTGATTTAATTAGTTGTAACCTTGCTGAAAGAAAAAAATGTTACAGTTCCAAAGTCAAATTTTGCACATTTATGTAAACAAATAGTAAGTATTCTGAACTTCTGTGTATGTGTGTTTTTGGAAATTCCATCATTTGTAAAGAAGGTGCATTTGAATGTAAATTGACCAATACCATTTGTCAGAAAATGAATGCATGTATTACGGAAGTAATAGACTTAACCTACACACTAAGATCATAAACTCTAGATGTTTTCAAACTATAAATAAGTAGATGAGAATGAGAGAACAGGCTTTGAAAGGGGAGTTGACAATGAGTGGTGACAGGAGCATAGCTCATCTCAGTGCCAGTTCAGATCTGCAAACAAGAAGGTTGGTCCAACATGAAACCAGTTCCCTTGAAAAAACATGAATCCCATGTTTGCCTGTGTGGAATTCAATCAAAATCTGCTATAGGATTTATATAATAAATGAATGTTGTGCATTTACTCTGTGCGAGGCCTTCTAAAGCAATGGTTTTCAAGTGAGAGACATTTTGTCTGCCAAGGGACATTTGGAAATATCTGGAGATGACTTTGGTTGTCATAACTGAGGGTTAGACTGGTATCCAATGGTAGAGGCCAGGGATGCTGCTAAATATCCTAAAATGTACAGGATAGCTGCCCCAAACAAAGAATTATCTGGCCCAAAATGTCAATAGTGCCAAAGTGAAGAAACCCTGCATTGGAAGATTAAAAAAATAATAATAATCAGACAAGAACGGCCCTCAGGAGCTTAGAGTCTGGCAATAAAGAGGAGGCAAATACATAACAAAATGGGCAAAGCAAGAAGAGCTATAAGAAATATACAGAGGAAAATTTATTTATAGCTTAGGGACCAGTGAAAATTTTGAAAAATAACACTGTACCTGGAGGTATTGTTACCAGTGGAGGGTCGTCCAGGTTCTTGGTGTTTTGAACAAAGAATTGGACAAATGCACAAAACAATGAAAGAAGCAATGAAAGCACAGATTTATTAAAATGAAAGTACACTCCACAGAGTGGGAGTAGGATCAAGTAAGAGGTTCAAGGGTGCTGGTTATAGAATTTTTGGGGGTTTAAATATCCTCTAGAGGTTCCCTATTGTTTCCTTGGTCACACCCTGTGTAAATGAAGTAGTTACCCATGATTAGTTGCAGGAGGGGAACAATTAGAGGCTGAAGTGAAGTTACAAAGTTATACCCCTATGCAAATGAAGACTAGGCCCGTGACCAGTTTGGTTGCAGGAGGAGACCTAGCAGAGGTACTTCACATTTTTCATCTGCAATGCAGTGCAAAGGGAATAGCCTCTGATCCTTTTGTTACTTGGGGTGGAGAGGTAGGGTTCTCCTTTTGATTCATTTCTAGGAAGTCAGCATGAATTGGCCTTAGGTTTCCTGCCTCCAGACCCTATTCTGTCTCAGTATCACCAGTGAAGGCTGCGAAACAGTAAAGATGGCAGGGTATTCAAATAGGAGGAGAGGAAGTCAAATTGTCTCTGTTTGCAGATGACATGATCCTATATCTTGAAAACCCCATTATCTCAGTCCAAAAGCTTCTTAAAATGACAAGCAACTTCAGCAATGACTCAGGATACAAAATTAATATGCAAAAATTGGCTGGGCATGGTGGCTCATGCCTGTAATCCCAGCACTTTGGGAGGCCAAGGCAGGTGGATCACCTGAGGTCAGGAGTTTCAGACCAGCCTGGCCAACATGGTAAAACTCTATCTCTACAAAAAACGCACAAAAATTAGCTGGTGTTATGGTGCGCACCTGTAGTCCCAGCTATTTGGGGGGCTGAGGCAGGAGAATCACTTGAACCTGGGAGGCGGAGGTTGCAGTGATCTGAGATCATGCCACTGCACTCCATCCTAGGTGAAAGAGTGAGACTCTCTCTCAAAAAAGTAAAAATTAAAAATTAATTAAAAAGTTAATGTGCAAAAATTACTAGCACTCCTATATAACAGGCAAGCAGAGAGCCAAATCATGAATGAACTCCCATTCACAATTGCTATAAAAAGAATAAAATACCTAGAAGTACAGCTAACAAGGGAAGTGAAGGCTGTCTTCAAAGATAACTACAAACCACTGCTCAAAGAAATCAGAGAAGACATAAACAAATGGAAAAGCACACCATGCTCATGGATAGGAAGAATCAGTATCATGAAAATGGCCATACTGCCCAAAGTAATTTATAGATTCAATGCTATTCTCATTAAACTACCATTGAGATTCTTCATAGAATTAGAAAAAAACTATTTTAAAATGTATTAGGAACCAAAAAAGAGCTCAAATATCCAAGGCAATCCTAAGCAAAACGAACAAAGCTGGAGGCATCATGCTACCCAACTTCAAACTATACTACAAAACTACAGTAACCAAAACAGCATGGTACTGGTACAAGAACAGACACATAGACAAATGGAGCAGGACAGAGAACTGAGAAATAAGACTGCACACCTACAACCATCTGATCTTCAACAAACCTGACAAAAACAAGCAATGGGGAAAGGATTCCCTATTTAATAAATGGTGCTGGGAGAACCATTCTTTCCAAATGCAGAAAATTGAAACTGGACCCCCTTCCTTACACCACAAACAAAAATTAACTCAAGATGGATTTAAGACTTAAATGTAAAACCCAAAACTATAAAAACCTTAGAAGAAAATCTAGGCAATACCATTCAGGATATAGGCATGGGCAAATATTTTATGATGAAATCTCCAAAAGAAATTGCAGCAAAAGCAATAATAGACAAATGGAATCTAATTAAACTAAAGAGCTTTTGCAAAGGAAAAGAAACTATCATAAACGATCATCAGAGTGAACAGACAACCTACAAAATGGGAGAAATTTATTGCAATCCATCCATCTGACAAAGGCCTAAAATCTAGAGTCTACAAGGAACTTAAACAAATTTACAAGAAAAAAAAAAAACATTAAAAAGTGGGCAAACGACATGAACAGACACTTCTCAAAAGAGAACATACATGTGGCCGAAAAAAAGTTCAACATTACTGATCATTAGAGAAATGCAAATCAAAACCACAATTTGATACCATCTCATACCAGTCAGAATGGTGATTATTAAAAAGTCAAGAAACAATAGCTGCTGGTGAGGCTGTGGAGAAATAGGAATGATTTTACACTGTTGGTGGGAATGTAAATTAGTTCAACCACTGTGGAAAACAGTGTGGCAATTCCTCAAAGACACAGAACCAGAAATATCATTTGACCAGCAATCCCATTACTGGGTATATATCCAAAGGAATATAAACCATACTATTATAAAGATATGTATACACATATGTTCATTGCAGCCCTATCCACAATAGCAAAGACATGGAATCAACCTAACTGCCCATCAGTGATAGACTGAATAAAGAACATATACACTATGGAATACTATGCAGCCATGAAAATCCATGCTGGGACATGGATGGAGTTGGAAGCCATTATCTTCAGTAAACTAATGCGGGAACAGGAAACCAAATACCACATGTTCTCACTTATAAGTGGGAGCTAAATGATGGGAACACACGGACACATGGTGGGGGTGAACAACACACACTGGGGCCTGCCAAAGGATGGGGGTGCCAGGGGAAGATGAGTATCAGGAATAATAGCTAATGGATGCTGGGCTTCATACCTAGGTGATGGAATGATCCATGCAACAAATCACCATGGCACACGTTTACCTATGTAACAAACCTGCACATCCTGCACATGTACCCCTGAACTTAAAATAAAAGTTGAAGAAGAAAAAAGGAAAATAACACTGTAAATATCCATCTTAACATTCCTTAAAAATCCACATTTAAAGGTGCTAGTGATTTTTATCATTCCTTTTTAATATAAATAAAAATAAATTAACCACCAAATATCTATGGAAAGATCCGCTCTATTCTTGCAACTGTATTACATTGTCTGAGAAGACAAAACTGAGTAAAACAGAGAGTAAAACTACTCTCTGGAACTCAGAATGGTTACATCTGTAATTCCACACTGACATTATTGAGATTCATTCTGTCAATGTGTTATGAGTGTCAATTATGTGCCAGGCATTTTGTGAGACATAAGACTTCAACCATCAAGGTTCCTGTTCTTATGGAGCACACTGTTTCTTGGAGCAGAGAGATAAAACTCAAACCAACAAGTGCATGATTTCGACGTGTGACTTCTGTTTCCGAAAATGTTGGACCATGGTCTAATAATCCTGAAAATCTCCTCACCAAAAAACACCTAGAAATTCCAGCTAAAGTAATACAAATACTCTTTTAGAAAGCCAGCTGACATGAAAGACATTACAGGAAATCCCTAAGGGCCAAAACCAAAGAGGGGACTGAAAATCAGAGCCATGAATATGAGGTTTCTCAGGTATGGGGGCTGTATTAGTCTCAGAAACCAATAGATTTTAATAGCCAGCTAGGGATAGGATAGGATATGAAGCCTCAGGCCCATAGAGATAAAACCCCTGGATAAAGTTAGGATGCCTGTAATAAAAACAAAAAATGAAAATACCAAATTATAGGCACAGGAAAATAAGAAAACATCCATCTTGGCCTGGCTTTGGATGAGGAAAAAAACAGCATATGCTGAGAATTCATTACTACAAACCAGGTTTCAGTGGGTCTGATGAGCGAATATACAACAATCATTTCGAGTCCCCAATCAAAGATGTTAAAATAAGAAGCTCTAGATTGGCAGTCCTCACAGAATACCTAACAGAAGAAAATGTTTATTTATACAGTCAGTACCTGGTGACCAGCTGTGCCTCTTTATGGCTTGTGAAGCCGTGGGCAGCATTGTCATGCTTCACCTTGCATTGATTTCCATCCTTTCCTCCTTCTTCATTTCTCTTTTCTGTTAGTTTTGCCATCCTGGAATTACACCTCCCAAATAAAGCCTAGTGCATAATCCTTGTTTCAGCTTCTGCATTACAGGATACCTGAGCTAAGTTAGGGATTCCCATAAGAAGAAAAGGCCTGTTTACAGAGATGCCATCTAAACTGAGACCTGCAGGATAAGAATACCATGCAAATTATAGAGTGGAAGAGGAAGAGTAATCCTGACAGAAGTACAGCATATCGAAAGTCCTTGATGTGGAATAGAACACAGAACCTTCAAGAAATGTAAAGACAATGGCAGAGTATGGGATAGAGAAGTTTGGAAAGCTACATAAGCACCTTGCCATGCAGAAGAGAGGTCTCAGGCCTGGATCTTGGTTAAAGCTATGTACGCGTTTTCTTAATTTAGTTGCCAAAAGTTGAAAAGTAAAAGATATCATATAAAAACATCTGGATTTTGAAAAAATTTAAAATATCTGTCAGCAATGGGCCTGTATTCTCATGGGACAACAATCAGCTGGATCCACTCACTTGAGACAAGACCTGTGACCTCATGCTCACCACTGCATCAACCGTCTTTTCATTCATTCATTTTGCCTATTTGGCCTCTGTGTGCATTTGAATTTCTAGTTCCTAATTTAGGACCTTATTGGTTATGGCTTTTTAAAAGTGGAATTTTATTATAAAATAAAGGATAGCCCTTGATATATTTTAAGCAAGGGAATGATGTAATCTGCTTCATCTCTACACCATTCACTGTACAAATATACATTGGAGAGGACCAAGAATGGAAATAAGGACATGAATGAGGAGAGTGTTGCAGGAATCCAGGTGAAAGATTATCACGGCTTAAAATAGAGTGGTAGCAATGGCAATGAAGAGAAGTAAGTGGATTCTAAGTGTATTTTGGAAGCAGAAAATACAATATTTGCTGACAGATTTTACATTGAAAGTTAGAGAAAGAATAAAAATGACTTGTATTCTATTATTAACAACTTGAGCCTTCTGTGGTCAACAGTTGAAGGGGTATTTATTGATAATCATTAGTACCCAGCAAATTTAACATGTGTGAGTTAAAAATAAAGGAACGCTGATTCCCTAAAGGAGCTTGAATCCTACAAGTAGATTTAAGATTGATGCAAATATACGTACTTACAAGTAGCCAAAAATAAAAAGATATGTAACTGTAATTGTAGAGAACAATAACAGCAACAGCTAATATTCATTGAGGATATATAGGTATCCAGTAAATACATCTCATTTAATTCTTATGATACGTAGAGTTAGGCATTGTTATTCTCATTTTACACATAGAAAAATAAGTTAGGAAAGTTAGGTTAATACAGATCATATAGCTTGTAACTGGCAGAACTGGCATTTGGGACCAAGCAGACCGACTCCATGGCACGTTTTCTTAATCAGTACACTAGACTGCTTTTATAAACGTGTAGTAGGTCACAAATTTACCAGCATCCCGCAAGTTAGATATTCAAAGAAAAATGAACTCCTTTATTTGACTGAAATTGCTCTGATCTTCACAAACCTCCATCAGATGGTTAGAGAGGAGGAATTAGCTTTCCTCAATCTTGCTTAAAATTTAGACCTATTCAATAATTGAAATACTCCATTGTTATCACATAAGAATACAGGCCCATGTTCTGACATGTCTAAGAAAGAAACAGAAATTTCTCAGCCTCTCACCACATCTATGTGTGCAGTACATATGCAGGTCCACACATATTTCAGCTCTCCAAGATGGTACCTGAGCATATGGGGGAAGGCTATGGTTTATGTGTGAACTGAGAACCATTAAAGTTCCCCAATCTAAGCTTGATGTTCAGGCCCACTTTGTTGCTGCTTGCTCTGCTAGCATTCATAACAAAACTCCTGTCTGGAATTTTCTTTGATCTGGTTCCTAGCTTGTTAAAAACCTGGTAGCGTTACCAGGTTAATGGAGCCTTAGGTCAGTTCTCAGCAGTGCTGTAGAGCTCCCCTCATCTGTGACATTTCCTACATCCAGCCATCTGCCCCAACAATCTACCTCCTGCCTCTGCTTCAGGATGACCCACACCTAATCAGGGCCACTAGCTAGGCTAAAATATAACTTGTCATTCAAAGTGAGAGTGATAAAAAGGTCTACTATAATTGTAATGAAACAATAGGGGCAAATTAGAACAATCTCAAATTAGGACATAGGGCAGGCCCACTTGCTCTCAACTTAGCTGCCTTGCAAGTTCCTCTTCCAGAAGTTTCAAGAACTCTTGAGTTCTTGCTCCAAGGGATGGAGGAGAGGCCCAGGAAAATTAACTTTGCGGACTCCACCCAGTCACATTATATAACCAAAGTTCAGTTTGTTGTGGCTAAGTCCCAGGTTGGTCTAGATTAGCCCAAAAATCAATCTCTTTCTGATCCAAAATGGAAATAGCCTCCCACACAACTGTTTAACACACCTCCTCCTCTTCAGGCCAATGCCCAGAAAGGGAAATGGCTCAGTCAGATGCCACAGGGGAAGGGATAGCTTCTCTTCACTATGGGAAAACTCTGTGACCCAAGTTCTCCAGACTTTCCCTTTGGTGGGTAAAATCAAAGCTAAAAGAGACTGGAAAACGAAAAAAAAAAAGAAACACTCTCAATTCCATTAGCCTTGTTTGAACCCTACTGTCTTGTTAAAGTCCGGTACCTATCTTCTTATCCTGGACCAGCAACCCTCAAGGCCCAGCTTTAGAAGGAGAAGATTACAAAGGGAAAATGATTTGATTTAAGGAAAAAGGTAGAGATAAAATGCATTGGTTTAATACTTGCAAATTAAAGTAACTGTGACATATAGAAGGCTATTCATTCTTACTCATGTTGTCTACAGTGAGAAAAGTATTCAATGTCATTCAAAATTAAACTTCTTAACCCAGACTTGATAAGGCAATTAAACATATGCCCTTTATGAGATATCCTGTCAGAATGATTAGATCTTCAGAGGTCAAGGGTCAGCTGTTTTTAGATCTAAGATCTTGTTCTAAATATTCTATGGTTCTGTGATTTTTATCTTTGAAAGGCCAAAAAGTATTACATATCAAGTTTCCACTTAGGGCTTTGCTTACTCAAGTCTCTCAAACCTAAACTGCAAGTCTTAACGTTTTAGAGTGGCATTAAATGGTTTTCCAATATTGAGCAGGGATTATTGAGAGTTCCCCAAAGCTTGTGATGTTTCACAAGGGCATTGTAATGGGTTAGTTGCTCTATTTATACCATTGAGTGTCAGCTAATGGCAACAAAGGTGTTTCAATGTATATTGTTATTTCAGTTGATTTGCAATAATCCTAACCAAAAAAAGTTCGGTTTACTAATGTGCAATTTCCAAACACAAACAGAAACACAAAAATGTTGAGTGATTAGAATCGTGGAAGGACCAAACAAGAAGTAGCCAGACGGAGTTTGTTTGGAAAAGTTTTACAGTGCTTTTATGATTAATAAACCTAAGGAAAACATCTGAAGTTTCTTTGAAATGTTAAGAATGAACTATTGGAGAACAACTGTTCTTCAAAGAGTAGCAAAATATGCAAGGCGGTATCTCATTGGAAGGGTTAGGGGAGGAATCCTATACCTCCAATAAATTATTTAGAAAGGAGTAGAACATTGAAGTCTACAAGTTTGGAAGAATTTCTATTAATTCATCAAGTCAGGCTACCCCCTCCAAACCCTAAATCCCTGAACTTCCAGACAATTTCTTTAGAGTTTGTGTTGTACAACTGACTATTCCAGGAAATGCAGTTTCCTATTGCATATCCAAATTAGATGGGACTTAGCAAAAAGAAACTGTATGGAAATCTGGATAGTTCTCCAAAATACCTCTAGGCACTTCATCTGAATGAAAAGGTGCTTAAGAAACCAAATAAAGAAGAAGACATTCTGTCTTATAAATTATATAATTAGCAATATACATTCATTGAGTACCAACAGTAAACTAAGCTTGTTCTTAGGAATAAAAAGAATTATAAGTTTGTCTGTCCCTTCAACAAATTTCCTCTAGTTAATACAATAGATATAAATACACACAATTATAACTAAAAGACCTGTGTATTCTAACAATTAGAATACACACAATTATAATTAACATAACATAAAATAGAATTAGGAAAAAGAGTCATAAATACTCTTCTCTAATGCAGGAATTTGTGAGGAAGAAATACCCTTTCAAAAGGGTCTAGGTAAATCAGAAACGCAGATAGATAAATATTAGACAAAGAGTACACCACATGCCTAACGAAGAGATTAGCTAACTCTCAAATATTCATGATTACAGGGACTGAAATTATGTAGGTAATTGAAATACATCTACGAGATCCTCAAGTTTCATACATTCAAATTCGAAAAATCTTATGCTTTGATACACCATGTATCAATTCCCTTAAACCACAGAGACCAAATCAGAGTTTTACAATTCACTTGACTAAAAGTTATTTCAAGCTGTCACAAGGTGGTACTATGTGCAAGCTATTGCTTCTGGGAGAGAAGACCTGTTCTCCATCAGAACGGCAAGTAGAGTATCATACACTGGCCATGTTTGTGGGAACTGCCTGTGCATTTAGAAGCACTTAGAGCAGTTCCCTACATCCCTCTATCCCTGATGGAAGTCACATATGTCCTCGATTAGGATCTCTAGAGAACAGAATCGATAAGGGGAAGAGAGAGAACGATTTATTATAGAAATTGGCTCACACAATTATGGAAGCTGAGACATCCCACAATCTGCTGTCTGTGAGGGGGTAGGACCAGGAAAGCAGGTGTTGTAATTCAGTATTGAGTCCAAAGTTCTGAGAACCAGAGGAATGGGGCAGCAAGTCCCAGTCCAAGTCCAAAAGCCCAAGAACCACGAGTGCCAATGGATAGATGTTCAAGGGCAGAAGAGAGTTGACTTGTCCCAAGAGCCTTGTCTTGTTCTCGGTCCCACTCAAAACTAGCAATTGTTAGAGCCATTTAGTAAATGAGCTGGAGTGACACACCTAAATGAGTAATATATTGCCTCTAAAATCCAAATAGGCCTAGTAAGTATTGTGCCTCTTTCTTGACTGTAGGAGGGGCCAGATGCGATAACTTATCCTTAACTTAAAAGGGGTATCTTGATATACCCCACATCACTGGATCCCTAGAAATTTTACTGAAGTAAAAGTCCCCTGAATTTTAGTCAGACTTATTTCCCACCCTCTGATATGCAAATGTCTTAACAATACATCTACAGTAGTTAGTACCTGTCACTCACTAAGTCCAGTTAGCATACTGTCATCAATGTAATGAACCAGTGTGATATCTTATGGAAGGTCATCAAGATCCCAAAACACTAAACTATGCCATAGAGATAGAGAGTTGATATACCCTCTTCTGGTGGGTCTTGTAGACAGGTAGGGAGAAAAAGTCATTCACCATATCAATAGCTGCATACCAGGTACCAGGAGATGCATTAATTTGCTTAAACAATAAAACCATATCTGGTACAGCAGATGTAATCAGTCACTGCTTGGTTAAGCTTACAATAGTCTACTGTCATTCTCCAATATCGATCTGCCTTCTGCACAGACCAAATACAAGTGTTGAATGGGGATGTGGTAGGAATCATCACCCCTGCATCTTTCAAGTCCATGGTGGCACTAACCTCTGCAATCCCTCCAGGAATGCAGTATTGCTTTGATTTACTGTTTTCCTAAGTAGAGGCAGCTCTAATGGCTTTCACATGGTCTTTCCCGTCATAATGGCCCTTACTCCACAGATCAGGGAATGGATGTGGGGATTCTGCCAGAGGCTAAGTATGTCTATTTGAATTACACATTAGGAACTGGGGAAATAACCACAGAAAGAGTTTAAGGACCCACCGTGAGATTGGACCTGAGCTACAATTCCATTGATCATCTGACTTCCAAAAGCCTCTACTCTGACTGGAGGGCCACGGAGATGTTTTGGATCTCCTGTAATCAGTGTCAATTCACAGCCATTGACCAATAGTCCCCAGAATGTCTGATTATTTCCTTTCCCCAATGCACAGTTACTCTGGTAAAAGGTCACAGGTCCCTTTGGGGAAGGCTGAGAGAAACATTAAAGCCACACATTTTTAGTGGTGTGCCAGGATCCTTTCTCAAGGGATCCAGCCTCCCTTTCATTCAAAAGGTTTTGGATCTGTAAACCAGCTCAAGTCTGTGTAGGAAAGGAAAAATAATTTTCTCCCACCTTTCATGAGTTGTTAGCTGGGACTCCCCATAACAAAAACAAACAAACAAACAAAAAAAGATTAACAAGTGAAAAACAAAACAAAAAGAAGTTTAATAACATGTATACCTTCTGTATACATGGGAGATAACCCAGATGAATGACTAAATCTTTAGAGTAGGTCTCAAAGAAGTAGGTTAAACTTCAGACTTAAATATCATTTGCTAAAACAAAAAAATAAGTGTGGGGAAAGGCTGGTTACAACAAGGTTACAACAAGTATAGTAAACAAAGTTAAGATTTGTAATCCAGATTTAAGTCAATGCCTTCTCCATTAAGAGTTTTTATTTAGTAATGCCTCTCCTCCTGGTGCAGAGAAGACACTTTTATAAATGGAGATTCTCTTTGTGGCTATAAATTTATCTTAGAAAATGGTAACTTCTACTTTGTTTCCAAGGCTTCTCCTGTATCTGCAGTTTCTCAAAATAAACAGCTTAAAATAGTCCTTATGCCAAAAAGGCACATTTGGGATGGCATACTCTGATTTCCTACAGCTATATTTTGGGGTAGTGAGTCCTGAACCCCATCATCTGGGAATTGATTAGGGAGCCATGATTCTCTGTTTTTATGATTAGACTTTGTTCACTTGACCTGGAACTTTTCTGCTTATACGGATAAAGTAAGAATTTGGTAAGTTTCCTATCTATTTCACTTCTAGAAACACCATGATTAACTAGCCGGCACCCTATGTCTAAACAAGTCAGAGGGTTCTGATTGTTGCTTTGACTTTTCTGTTCATTACACTAACTATACCCACCTTGTCTTTGGCAATTGAGTGCCATCACTTGGCCCCTCTCACTCCAGGATCCAATTATGCCAATTGCATTTGGCATTTCCAATTGAGCGACTATGGTTTCCTCTGTAAAATCTGGCCCACAGAGAAGAGGGCAGATTTCACTGAGCTCTTCAAGGATGCTGATGGTCCCTTGCCAAATTTATTTTTTCAAAGTATTGGTGAAAAATATGTCTTCTGGACCTCCTAGTATGGGTGAATAGGTCTCAAATGACAAATCCACTCTAACATTCCAATCTCACTAAGTCTTTGAATCCCTTCCTTTATATTAAACCAAGGGTTGTCAGGCATATCGATTTCCTCACAGTGAGTTACCTTTTGGCCCATGTTTCAGCCAAACAAACAAACAAACTGTTAGAGATCTTTCTGACTCACCAAGCTGCAACATAAATGTAGAATATCTACTTAGAGGGCCAATATAAATAAATTTGGCCTGATCCAACTTTATGTTTTTTCCACCATTATTTCACACCTTTAATATCAACTCCCACACATTTTCCCTGGACTTCTGCTTATATAAATTAGAAAAGTCAAGTAGTTTTATTGGAGTGTAGTGTACTTCCTCATGGGTCACACTTTGTACCTCACCTTCAGGGGTCTGCCAGGGCTTGAGTTTAATAAACTCACACAGAAATATCTTATGCAGGTCACTTCACTTCTTGGTAATAGATCTAGAAGCAAAGAATGGTTTGGGGGGTGGGGAGTGGTACTAATGAGAATCAACCAATTCAAATTTTGCGTGGCAACTGCTTTAGGGAAGCCATTACCATTTCCTCAGGCAAGGCAGGGTTAATTCTCTCAGATGGCAGTGGAAAGTCTGACACCACTATAGGTAGGGAAGCTACTTCCACTGGGGATGGGGAGACCTCTTCCACTGGCAAAGAAGACTCATCAGAATTTAGGGACTCAATGTCCCCAGCTTCATCAAGATCTTCCCACACATGCCCATCTCCATTTATGGAATCCCATTCTTTCCTAATTAATGCCCTCACTTTAACATTAGACACCCTGTGAAGCTGGGAATTCCACTTGCATTGTAATTCAGCCAATGGAAGGATGAAGTTCTATCATTGATTTTCAGCAATTCCAGTCCTGCAGCTACAGGAAATAAGGCTCTCTTTCAGGGCACACCTAGCTTTTACGTCATTTATGCTGTGCATTAGCTGGGAATTCAAATATCTGAGCTCACCCTTTTCTTTCACCACTTTGTCCATTAGGAGCAACCAACTAATGTCATTATATTTTTTAATTTACAAAAAAAAATGTTTAAAAGTACTATATAGAGAGTCACTTATCTCCTTGCTTCTTATAATTGGTTGATTAAGAGTAAGCAATGCAGATACTTTGCAAAGCTCTATTAACAGTTCATGCCATGGAACTATAAGTGCTCTCTTTACAACTAGAAATCAAGTATTAGCAACTTTAATCAGGTTAGAAAGCCAACTCTAGAAGTCCTCAACCTACCCAGAAAACTTATTCTTAAAATTCTCATCCTCTGGAACCACTTTTGGTACCAAAATCTGTATTAGTCAGAGTTCTCTAAAGAAATAGAACCAATAGGATATACATAAAATAGAAAAGGACTCATGTAATCATGGAGGCCAAGAAGTTTCACAGTATGCCACCTGCAAGGTGGAGAACGAGAAAAGCCAGTGTTATAATTCAGTCTGACTCTGAAGGCCTAAGAATGGGGGCAGAAGGGTACTGTGGAGTGAGAGGATGGTATTACAAGTCCCAGTTGAAGTCTGAAGGCCCAGGAATCAGGAGTGCAAATGACCAAGAGCAGGAGAAGAGAGATGTTCCAGCTCAAACAGAAAGAGAGTAAATTCATCCTTCCTTGGCCTTATTGTTCTGTTTGGGCTCTCAATGAATTAGATGATGCCCACCCATCATCTAATTGGTGAGGATGATCTTCTTCTATTCCGTCTACCAATTCAAATGCTAATCTTTTCCAGAAACAGTCTCACAGACACACCCAAAAATAATGTTTTACCAGCTATCTGGGCATTCTTTAGCCCAGTCAAGTGACAAAATTAACCATCACAAGTCCACTGTAGCAAACCTAGGCCCTACCTCTGATCCTCTCTTGAGCTCCCCATACCCCCACCAAAAACTATGGGTTAAAAAACCTGCTTTTTCCCATGGTGCCCCTAACACAACTTCCCCTCCTACCCCAACATCGTCTCCTTTCTTTATTTCCAAATAAGCTTCAAGCAGATAGTATATGGGGAGCCTTACCATGAGTTGCACGTGCACCAGATAGTGGTATGATAGTTGGATGGCAAAAGACCTCTTCCCTCATTCTTGCCCTGGGAACTTACTGAGACCTGATACTTGATTAAAATAGTACTGACTGCACAACAATCTTCCCAGGTAGCTACAGAAGGGTAACAGACCCCCAGGAATGTGGAACAGGCAACAGAGGCCCCTGGCCCCAGGCCTCCTACTTTTGAAAGTCATTAATTACCATCTGCTTTGCTTAAATACAAAAATAAATACATAAATAAATATAGCATTTGCTTAAAATATACTTAGAGATGATATACTATGTCTTACATGTCTGAGAACAGATATCAGCATACCAGCAACTTTCTAACATTTTACTTTCTAAAATCGTTTTCAGGAAGTTATTATGTATGGAAGTGTGAGACTCCCTGCAATGACTTTCATTCATTCCCATTTCACTTCTCTTTTTCCAACCAATGAAGCAACAGAAGTTATTCGGTAAAAAGTAGAATAGACACACACAAGCAATTAGGCAAGGCTCAATCTAAATATTCATTACTGATAAGTCAACATATAAATCAAGATGTATACAAATGTATAAAAATATGAGGGGAGAAGGTATATTTTTCTAGGTAAGTATATGGGTGGGTAAAAAAGAGAGATGAGGTGAAATCCAAGGTATTATCATGAGTATGTAAAAGCTCTGTGACTTGATTTGCATAAAAGATGCCAGAGAGATTGATAGTTCCATATTCTGTCCCCTTGTCTGCAGTTAGTGACGCTCACAAGGAGCCAAAAATACCTACTCTACTATAAAGATGTGGTAGAGAGTGCTGGTGTCTACAAAAACGCATCTTCCCTTTTCCTATAATAATAGAATTATAGTTAGTTACCTGATTACCCAGGTAGTTGGCATTTCCTAAAGTCCCTTGCAATTAGATATGGCCTTGTTGTCCAGGCTGGTCTTGAACTCAAGTGATCCACCTTCCTCAGCCTCCCAAAGTTCTGGGATTAAGTGATCTGCCTTCCTTGGCCTCCCAAAGTGCAGGGATTGCAGGCATGACCCACTGTGCCTGGCCTGGAGAATGGTTTTAAGCTGGCATGGTGAAATACAAAGTAGCTGGCTGTCTTAATTTGAGTTTTCCCAGAAGCAGACCACAATGCAAAAATTTGAAGTTAGTCAATGTGGGTATTTCAGAGAATATAGTAAAGAAGCAGAAAAACGAATTGAGCAACAGAAGCAACCAATAAAGAGGACATGGGTAAAGCAGCTACCACGAGGGGAAACTGGAGCTTAATTTTGTAAGAAAACTTTGGGAAAATGGTGCAAAGAATATACCTTAGAAATTATTCCACCCAAGGGTTGAAGTAACTGTGATATTTATGCACTAACAAAGGGTTGAGGTCATTAGTTGAGGGCAGCTCCTGGGGATATGAATTACTTAGCACTTGAGTCTACACCCACTCAGAGCTGGAAGAAACACACTGAGGCACAGAGACACATATACTGGCAGTTGGGGTTTCACTGGAGCACCATGAAAGGCCCAAAGAAAGTGGAATGGGCACTAAACATGTCTTCTGAAGTAGCACAATGTTTGTGCAGGGTTCAATAAAATACAGCTATTAAAATAAAAAATAAAATTACTTGTTATTAAAAGGTATTGTTATTTCAAGACCAGCCTGGGCAATATGGCAAGACCCCATCTCTACAAAAAATACAAAAATTAGCCAGGTGGAGGCAGAGGTTGCCGTGAGCCAAGATCATACCACGGCACTCCTGCCAGGGTGACAGAGCGAGACTCCCTCTCAAAAAAAAAAAAAAAAAATTAGCCAGGTATGGTTGTGCACACCTGTGGTCACAGCTACTCAGGAGGCTGAGGTGGGAGGATTACCTGAGCCCAGGAGGCCAAGGTGGCAGTGAGCCAAGATAATGCCACTGCACTCCGGCCTGGGTAACAGTGAAACCCTGCTTCAAAAAAGCAAACAACAACAACAACAACAACAAAAACAGTATAGCCGTTATTATTAGTCAATATTAAGCTCTTTTGATGGATGAGGAAATTGGATTTCTGAGAAAGTAAGTAGCTTAACCAAGGTCAGTGTCAGAATTAGAATGCATACCCAGTACTATCTCGCTCTGAAGTTTCTGCACCTTTGAAAAAAAGTAGCTCCTTTTAACAGAGTTGGAAGTTTTCCATTTTCTACTGTTGGAATTTTCAGTAGATGGTTATGTTGGAAGTTTTCTGATTGGAAGATATATTTCAGGGAAATTAGATAAAATCAGTCAACTGTACATTAGCCTATAATGTTTTATACAAAATAAAATACTTCTGATAACACTTTTTGTTAAGCAGAACATTTTTTATGCCTGAACAGGGAAAAAGAGGCACATTAAGGCCATTTGCTAATACAAATTTGATTAGTATTATTTATATTAGTTAGTAAAAACCTAACTGGAACTAACTCTGTTGAATAAATCTGCTTTTAAAGATGGTCTGTGTGTGTGTGTATATATATATATATATATATAATATATATACATTTTATATTTTTATAGTTTCAGATCAGAACCCAGCTCTACTCACTTCTCTATCAAGACTTGCATGGAGAAAAAACATAGGTGAATACTTATCAAAGTATAAATAATTCATAAGGTTTAAAGTGCTGGGGAATTGCTATAATAGAAGTTTGGTTTAAGTATTTTGTAAATTAGTTAATAGATAAAATTCAGAGATATTTGATGAGACAAAGTTACTTGTCCTGTGCTTTTTAATTCTTTATAAAGAAAAGCAGGCATACAGACAGGATAGTCAAAATCTTTATCCTTATTGGATTAGCAATTTAATCCAATAAGCAATTTTTTCCATGCATTCTTTTATATTTTAAGTTAATAGTCTGGCAGGAAAAATCCTTCAAAGTTGTCACACACAAGCAATACACTGGGTTAAAATAATGATGTTGTAAATAATATGGAAGCATTACAAGGTCTTACAGGAAAAAAGCTGTCTGTTTACTCTTCACTGCCACTAGATATAATCTAAACATTACATTCCTAAAAGGATACGCAATATCACTCACATTCAGGCTAGGCAATTGCATTCCTCTCTTGGTCTTAGCTAAACTTTGCAGCATGATCTTAAACTTTGGCTATTTGAGGTAAATGAACTCTGTGGTCACGCCTGCTTCGGCTGAAGCGATCTGTCAATATGGATGGGCATGGAGGAGAATACTAAAAGCCTAAAAACTGATTATCTTCAGAAAATGTAATGAGTCAGTTCCTATCCTTATTGATGTCAGAGTTTCATAGGGAACACTACATCACATAAAGTCTGAAAAAGAAAGCAAGCCAAAATAAACAGAGCTGCACATCAAAAAGTCTTAAGTCTCACAGCAGGCAGAGTTTAGCTAATGTAGCCATATTCATGATTTTTATTCAGACAACGGCAATAAAATAGAAACATGCACATTAGGGCTAAGCACTTATCTAACTTATAAACAGAAGTATGAACACTGGAAATATGCACTTATCTAACTTAAGACCTCACCTATCTTGAGAAATGTATTTGCTTTTCATTTGTCCAATGATCCACACATGAGATACATAAGGCTTAATTAAATAATGAAATGTAGAATATATATATAACACATTTTATCCTAAAAATCTTTTACTTTTTTTTTTTTTTTTTGAGACAGAGTCTCACTCTGTTGCCCAGGCTAGAGTGCAGTGGCGTGATCTTGGCTCACTGCAACCTCCGCCTCCCGGGTTCAAGCGATTCTCCTGCCTCAGCCTCCCAAGTAGCTGGGACTGTAGGTGCGCACAACCACACCTGGCTAATTTTAGTATTTTTAGTAGAGACGAGGTTTCACCATGTTGTCCAGGCTGGTCTCAAACTCCTGACCTCAGGTGCTCCACCCGCCTCAGCCTCCCAAAGTGCCAGGATTACAGGCATGAACCACCACGCCCAGTCACCTGTTTTTTAAAAACAGTATTTATTCAACATTCTACAGCATATTCTTATTTTAAACTCTCAAGACAAATGTTGTCTCACTGAGGATGGCATACTGCCCGATTGAGCTTTAAAACAAAGTTTCATATCAAGTGCTTGGGTAATGGACTAGCAGTATTGTGATTATGTGGGTTTGCTTTTTGAAGTTCTCATCTATTGGCAATACAAACTTAAATTTCACAGATAAAACGATATGATCTCTTGTTACTTAAAAATATTTCAAATACTTCAGAAAAAATAAGCTTGAAGAGTACAGATGAAACAGTGATGCAGAATGTTGGTAATTACTGAAGTTGAGTGATGAGTCCATGTATATGCAGGGGATTGGCTCCAGGACTATTGAGTATACCAAAATCCACATATACTCAAGACCCACAGTCAGCCTGTGGACCCTCTGTAAGCAAAAAGTCACCCCACATAGGCACATTTTCCACCCATTGAGATATGTGGTTAATCGAAACAATTCCTGTATAAGTGGACCTGTGGAGTTCAAACCCCCGTTGTCAAAGTATCAACTGTATTATTCTCTTTTCTTTTGCGTATGTTTAGAATTTCACATAATAAAAGCATAAAACTAACATTAAAATAACAATCACATTTTGATTGTATGCTTTCAAATTACCATGTTAGGTATTTTCTGTAATAGTATTAATTCAGCATAGATCTAAGAAGTTTTAATTACATATAGAAACTACACATTTTTCTTTAGTATATTCAAATGCTATATTAAAGTACTTAGAAAAAATTAACTTTAGTAATAAGAATATAATCTTTTTAGAAAAGTGGTATGAATGTTTATCATTTTCCATATTTTTGGAAGGGGTTTGCAAAGTCAGACACCCTCTGGGGTGAAGAGGAGGCCCCTCCAGAGAAATCCCAGGGAGAAGTGCATCTTACAGAGTAGTAACCCTGTATGCAAACTTTTTCCTCTTTGCATGGGAGTTCTGGCCATTTTTCTGACAGAAGATTTTTAGGCACTATTTATTGATATACATTTTCAAGCACCTGATCAATAAGATAATTATGAATTCCTATCTTGTTTTGCAGTGTGCAAGAGAAAACTATGTATTCATAGCAGATAAGCAATAACATTTTATCTTAGTTTCAATAGATTTTAACCACAACGGAGTTTGTGGTTCTATATTAGAATTCATCCATATATGAGAAAAAGTTCTTAAAATTAAGTACTTTTATTTTTTCAGCAAAATTGGTTGCTTCATCATCATACACTAACCTGACCGCATACGCGTGTTCTAACATTGATGAATAGTACTTGAGCGCCACCTGGTGGCTCTCTTTCTCCACACACTATAATTTTAGTCTGATAGTCTGACATGAGAATATCCTTGCACCAGCCTGGCACTCCAAATGCCAAATTAAAAGAAGACATTATTTGCCAGACAAATAGATCACCTGCTCAAAGACTGTAGAATCCCAAACCTCATAACACAAAATATCAATTTTTTGAAATATAAAAGTAGCTCTGTTTTATTATGGTCAAATATTCTCTAATAATGCAAAAATTGAAAGACAAAAAAAGTAGTATTGGTTATTTTTAACAACATATCATGTTTTAACATCCTAATTGAGTGTCATTAATCACTCTCCCCTCTTGAAGGACGCATGAGATTTGGAATTAGAAAACCAGGTATTAGATGTTTAATGTCATCTTTGAGCCATTGGAGAAAATGGTCCCATTCTGAGGGAAAGAAAACATTTTTAAATATTCACTTTCTTTGTTCCCCATAGTTTCTTGTATCCTCCCCCAAATCAGTAAGAAAATTGTTAAGTCAAGAGAACAAGAAAGAAGCAGTCAATATTCAATGTAGTTTTTGTTTAATGACATTTAAAAAAGGTCCCTAGGGGAACAGTACATAAAGTTTACACCATATCAATTCATTGGAAGAATAATAGAAGGCACCAATAAAGTCTTATCTCTGCCCATGAAAGAGAAAATGAGAGTCATCAGGACTATAAGGGAGGTGGCAAGCAAAGTCAGGATCCAGAGGTGACCAGCACTCCAGTGCTCAAAATTACAGTTTGCAGAATTCCTTCGGTTGAATAACAGGCTTTCATCTTTCTCATTTGCAAATCAGAAAATTTAATAGAAAATATAGGACACACCATCTTGTCATATTAATGCTTTCTATTTCTGAAGCTCCAATCTTTCTGCTGACCCATCATCTGACCAAAATTTTCTAAGTACCTACACCACAATTGACCCGAAAGTACATTTCTTCATTTTGCACCACATTCTCTTTCCCATGCATCAGCCACAACTCACTATGTCTTCCCCCTCTCAAAGTCGTATTCATCCTCCAAATGCTAATTTAAACCATGCATGTTCCATGAGTCCAAATATTACTAGCCTGAGAGAATCTTTCCATCTCCTACATACTCACCCAGCCCAGAACCACATGGAGTGAGACAGAGGCAGATTCCCTGAGAAGAAAGGAGTGGGGAAAAAAAGCTTGGCAGACAAAAACAATAAGTAACAATTACAGTTACAGTTACAATAGGAACAAATTATAAGAGTAAAAATACACACAAACCATTCAGGGAAGTGCACAAAGTCAATTCTGCTGGGGGCTTTAGGGAACAGTGAGAGGAAAGGTACTTGGGGCTATAATGTGGAAGTTAGTGAAGTGAGGAGCTGAAGAAAATGGTACCTAATTAGGCAGAAAGTGAAGAGCCAATGACTTCTTTTAAAAACACAATGGCATAATTTAATCTGGGTTGTAGGAAGATTTATCAGTCATCAGTCATCAATGTGTAACAATGTTTTCAAAGTTTGGTCCTTGGCTGACCAGTATCAGAAATCACCTGGGTACTTTGTTAAAAACTGCAAATTCCTACATCCCACCCAAATTTACCAAATAAGAATATCTGAAGCTGGGCCATGGGTATCCGTATTTTAAACATGCACTGTAGGTGGTATTTCTACATTCTAAAAAGTTGAGAAAAAATAAGGTAGATTTTAACAGGAAAAAAGATTTTAACAATAAACCTACACAATGACCTTAAGTGGAAGGTCACTGAAAACCTTCCACTTAATCCTGATGCATTTTGTCTATCACTAACTAGCTGTGTGATTGGGTAATAATTTAGCTGCTCTGAGCCACAGTTACTCAGGCTATAAAGTTTGAACTAATTAATCTTCCAAGCCTTTTTAAACATTGCAACATCATGATTTTTTAATCCTTCTTGAACTATTTCTACACCAATGTGTAATAAAGAGTTAGTTCAACAGGCTTTGCCTGCTCAAACTGCACAATCCAAAAAAAGGAGTGGCTCTTGACCTGGTCCTAGGAGAGAACTTCTGAGTCCTTGGAATATCCTGCCTGATAAGAATGCTTTTGCATGCCTTATACCTTGAGCCATTCTGTATTGGAGCCATTGCATGCCTCCAGCCTTTAGCAGGCTGGAGATTGAGTAGCTAAGGTCAACCACATGGGCGCTACATACCTATGTGTCTGACCCCCGAAAAATCCTGGATACTAAGCCTCAATGGAACTTCTCTGGTTCACAATACTTTACACATATTGTCACAGATCATTACTGAGCAAATTAAGCACACCTGCCCTGCAATCTCACTGCTAGACAACACCGGGAAGCTTGTGACTGGTTTCTCCTAGGTGTCAGCTATGCACCTTTTCCCATTGCTTATTTTAATCTACAGTCTTTCACTGTAATAAGCTGTAATCATGACTATAACAGCTTTTCTGAGTTCCATGAGTCCTTCTAGAGAATCATCAAGCCTGAGAGTTGTACTGGGAACCCCTGACACAACAGCATTTCAATATGATAATATTTTCTATTTCACTAAGCTTAAAAATTGTAAGTAGAATATTTTGTATTAATTTTTTATTTTGCTGCTCTTTGACCCAATTTCTACCAGAAATTTATTCCACAGAAATTATATAAAATAAGAAAAGCATTACATGAATGTAAATGTTTATTACAGTGTGGCAGAAAATTGAAAACAACTTAAGTTTCAAACTTTACAGAAAATGACTTAATCAATGATGATATGTCCACCTAGTGAAATAGTGTATAGTTACTAAAATGTTTAATTAAAGAACATAACTCTCACCAAATTGTGTGTGTACGTGGACAAAAACTAAAAGACAACATGGAAAACTAAGAGATGATTTACGCTGACATTTGGATATTTTTAAAGTTGTTATTATAATAAAATTGCTTTTATATAAGTATATATTTTAAGCACGAAATTATAAATTTAATTTCCTTGTTTATAGTACTAATTTATTTTTTTAAATTTGAACTTCTGAAAATCATGGACCACTGATATACAGACCATTCATTAACTAAAATAGAAATTCTAGGTTCTATGTGGAATCCAGCTCCCTTTGACAAAGGATTAGGAAATATGAGAACGGAGCAATGTGGAGAGACAACATTATGTGATGGAAGGGGATTGGATATTAGAGTCAAACTCATCTAGGTTGAACACCAGCTTTACCCACTATTAACTATGAGGCCTTGAGTAGCTTTCTTTACCTTGGAGAGCCTGAGTTTCCTCATATGTGAAATGAGAATAATAACAACAACAACTGTATTGAATGGTTATTCTAACAAGTGAGTATAGCACTCTACAGTGTCTGGCATGGAAGAAAAGGTACATAAATATTCAGTTCCTTCTCTCTTTCTCAATTTCACTCTCCAAGATTCCAGATGTTAATCTACATATATTTTTAAGTGCTTTTCATCGTGTGATATCTAGTTTCAATATCATATCAATTATGAAGCAATGTAGTCTTCACGACATAAATAACGATGGCCCAATAGATCTGAAAAAAAATCTTAATTTTTTAGGTGATTGATTGAAGGGTTGATAAACGCACACATTACTGTTGAGCATTTTTCCACTTAGCTAAGTCATAAATACAATTCTGAAAATCAAATAATCTCATTCAAACTTATGTTACTAATTTTCAAATCCAAAATAGAGCAGCAATGCATAGTAAATATTTACCAGAGGTCATTAATGAACCAAAACCAATAACAATAAAAAATCAGAGAAATAATGGGATACAATAATGGATGGAAATTCTTACCACAGCCACTGTCACTGCCTTCCAAAAGCTTCTGGGCATTGTATTTTGCTAAAAAAATTCAAAGATGGAAAATTTTAGAAATCCTTTCTCTACTTTTAAGTTCACAAAAGAAAATTGTGTTCAAATTGTCTTTCCTTGATTAGTTCAAAAGCAAAATAAAAAATGATAGTGCAAAAATATTTTCCTCCAGTTTGCAATGTTTTATTGACCATCCAGCCTATCTGATATGTTGCTTTAAGTTTCTGTGTGGGAAGTATTGTCTCCTACCAAAGCATGCTCTTTATTTAGTCACACAGGAGATTTTGAGAAAAACAAGTAAGACAATTTTAGTTTTCTTACCAGTGGGAGTCAAGTATGCATTGAGGAAATATTTGTCATGCTCACCACATTTTTGTGATATGCTCGTCTCACAGAACCAGTGTACAACTTACGTAAAAGAAGAATGGTTGTTGTGTATAACGCTGGAGAAATATTCCCTGCCGCCCATCTTCCCTCCTACAGAATTGCCAGGACAATCTTCCTAAAACATAACTTTTCAATTCTGAATCTTGTTTAAAATTTATTAAGGTCTCGTTTTTATCTCCTGCCTGATATTCAGTCTCTCCAGCCTGCTTCCAATGATCCTCCCTGCAAAATCACCCCAATAACAGGATCAAATTAATCCAACCCTGTACCTTTGCTCACTTTGCTATAGCTGCTTCAAATGACTTTTATTTAAATTCGAATCATCTCTCAAGACCCAGATCAAGCCATCTCTCATTCATGAGACTTTTCTAGTCCTTGTCGCTCACACTAACTCTAAATGCCCATAGCAGCTCTTGTATGAACTCTTATCTTGGCATGTCATAAAATACTCCTTTGTACTTTTGCCATTTCAAGTAGCCATATCCTTTTTATGATCCACCTTCTACTCCAGTAATTGGAAAACAGTAACTGTGGTATTGTAGAAGCAAAACATGATGATTATATCTGTGGTAGATTATATTATTGTTTACAATTATTCATTCCGTCCTTTGTGAATAAGATATATTTCCCCAGCCCACCGATTTGGGGCTTGGACATGTGAATCGCTTTGACCGATGGAATATTTGATGTATATCATTTCTGAACACAGGCTTTTAAAGAGATTACAAGACTCCAAAAGCACTCTAGTTTCTGTGCCCTCTGCCATAAGAAAGTCATGTTGCACAGGAGGCTCTCATTTAGTTCATGTCCCAAAATAAGGAGATATACGGAGCAGACTCAGTCTGCTGTCTGCATAGAGTCATAGCAACCAACCAGTAGCTGACAACATGAACCAGAGACAAGAAATAAATATTTATTCTTGTAAACCACTGAGAATGTGAGGTTGTTATACAATGAAAGCTGACACAAATACCCACTATTTTGCTTGCACTATGTCATGTATTCACAATATCTCATTTGCCTGACATATAATTCTATGTGCCATTGCTATATCATCCCCATTTTACATATGTGAAAACAAGGATAAGAAAGGTAAAGTCACTAGTCCAAAACACACAGTACTGTAAGATTTTAGAATCAAACACATCTGGTTTTAAAGTTGGATTCTACCACTTAGTAAACTTAGTATCATATGCAAGGTACAATCACAATGAAACTCAGTAAAACAGAGATAATATTTAAATTCTTCTCACAAAGCACACTTTTTAGACCTGTTGGGAAGATTAAATAATGTATTTGACTGTCCAAATGATTTAATAAATGTATATCTTAATTTATGTCACCATTAAATTGGACCATGATAAACCCTTAAATGTAGGCAGTTTAGGAAGCATGTGTGAGGAAGAGAGGCTGAGAATGAGAAAAGTCAACAAAACGATCAGGTTATAATTTGGGGAAAAGGGCTCAAGCCCACTAAGATACTATATGAGATATAATATCAGATGACCAAGTAAGAACCTATCAGCACCAATCTTTTCAAAAATAAGAATCCATATTTACTTATAATCTCTGCATAAAATAAATAAAGTAAAATAAACAAACAAACAAAAAATGATCCAAAGTCACTGGAAAGTGAACAAAAGCAAGAAGATTCTGTAAGAATTAAAACTTGGAAGAAGAACTAGAAGTGGATGAGTTTCCCATTGTTATAGTTTTAGCCTGAGGGCAGGCTAAAGTCAGCACTACACAGGGTGGCTAAAATTCTAATAGAAAGCAGTCTTTCTGGCCTGAAGAATTAGAGAATGGAATTCAGAGTGACCACAGAACATGGAAAGTGTGGAAGGAATCTGAGAAAAAAGAGAGCCAGAAAGGGAGAGGCCAGAATTCTGTTTATGACCTCTACCCAAGTCCCTGAACTATACATGAATGAGGCAGAGACTCTAAGTACCTCAGCTAAGGACAAGAGGAATGAGTTGAGATTTCAGCTGCTGGCCAAGAGAAAGCATGTACAGTAGGAGTTTGACAAAGTTAATTTTCCACTTGAAATATTAACACTCTCTGGAGAAATACAGTAGAAACTAGAATCTTAACTACAAAACATTCTACAGAGTCCACAACACAATGCAAAATGGCTCAACATATTAAGAAAAAGGAAAATGTTCATTTTCAAGAGACAAGACAATGAGCCGAGATCAACTTCAGCTGAGCACAATGGCCCATGCCTGTAATCCTAGAACTTTGAGAGGCCAAGGTGAGAGGATCACTTGAGCCCAGGAATTTGAGACCAGCCTGGGTAACATAGTGGGACCCCATCTCTACAAAAAATGCAAACATTAGCCAGGTATGGTGTGATGTGCTTATTGTTCCAGCCACTTGGGACAATAGGCACACGGGGGATCACTTGAGCCCAAGAAGTTGAGGCTGCAAGGAGCCATGATCAGACCACGGTACTCCAGTCTGGGTGACACAGTGAGATCCTATCTCTCAAGAAAAAAAATTTAAAAAGATCAATTTCAAAGTGATCTAGACGATGAAATTAGCAGACATGAATTTTAAAGCAGATTTTATAACTCTGTTCACTGAAATGAAACAAAATATGCTTATATTAGTGAAAATATAAAGAATATCAGCAAAAAATAGAAACTTTAAAAAAGAATTGGCCCGGCGCGGTGGCTCAAGCCTGTAATCCCAGCACTTTGGGAGGCCGAGACGGGCGGATCACGAGGTCACAAGATCAAGACCATCCTGGCTAACATGGTGAAACCCCGTCTCTACTAAAAAATACAAAAAACTAGCGGGGCGAGATGGCGGGCGCCTGTAGTCCCAGCTACTGGGGAGACTGAAGCAGGAGAATGGCGTGAACCCGTGAGACGGAGCTTGCAGTGAGCTGAGATCCGGCCACTACACTCCAGCCTGGGCGACAGAGCGAGACTCCATCTCAAAAAAAAAAAAAAAAAAGAATCAAAATTCTTGAAATAAAAGATGCAATTTTGAAAATTAAAATCTAACTAGATGGACTTAACAGCAAACTGGACATGACAGAAGAAAGAATCTGTAAACTTAGATTAACAGATATCATTCAGTCTGAAGGACAAAGGATTTTATAATTTTTAAAATTATCAGTGTGTCTTGGAGATCTATGGGACAATGACAGAAGATCTAACACATATGTAATCATAATCCCAGAAGGAAAACACAGAGAGAATGGAGCTGGGGGGAAGGGGGAATATTTGAAATTTAATGGCCCAAAATTTTGAAATTGGGTGAAAGACATAATTTAGAGTCAAGCTTGCAGTGGCTCACGCCTGTAATCCCAGCACTTTGGCAGGCCAAGGTGGGTGGATCACTTGTGGTCAAGAGTTTTGAAACCAGCCTGGCAAACATGGTGAAACCCCATCTCTACTAAAAATACAAAAATTAGCCGGGCGGTAGTGGCACGCACCTGTAATCCCAGCTACTTCGGAGGCGGAAGCAGGAGAACTGCTTGAACCTGGGAGCCAGAGGTTGCAGTGAGGCGAGATCGCACCACTGCATTCCAGTCTGGGTGATGGAGTGAGACCCTGTCTTGGAAAAAAGAAAAAAAAGGCTGCCCAGAAGGATACATTTGAAGAAAACCACACTTACACACATCATAGTCAAACTGCCAAAAAGCAACAATAAAGAAAAAATTTTCTTGAAAGTAGTCAAAGAAAAATGGCATATTCCTTATATGGGGACAACTATTCTAATATATACTGATTTCCTCCTCAGAAACTATGGCGATCAGAAGACAGTGAAATATCTCTAAAGTGCTGAAAGACAAAAAAAATCTGTCAAGAATTCTATATCCAATGAAAATGTCTTTTCAAGTACAAAGGCAAAATAAAGACATTTCCATGCAGTAGAATATTAAAAGGAGAACTGCACTATTAGAAATGTCAAAGAACCTTTTTTTAGACTGAAAGAAAAAATGAAACCAAATGGAAACTGAGATCTTCAGAAAGAAATAAAGAGTTTTTGAAGTGATTAATATGGGTAAATGTGAGAGACCATTTTTTGTTCTTTAAAAGATAAATATAATTATTTAAAGCAAATATGATATTGTCTTGTGAAGTTTTTAATATATGTAGTTGTAAAATATAACATCTACAGTAGTATCGACTTATTCTCAGGGGATATGTTCTAAGACCTCCAGTGGATGCCTGAAACAAGGTAGTACCAAACCCTATTGCCATCAAGCAAAACACATATCTATGCATTTCTTTCACTCACAAACTTAATGTCTTTTCCCTCCTAACCAAGCACTCATCATGCACTGTGGCCATAACTTCTGCAGTATGAGGTGCAGCAGCAAAACTAGCATAAATTTCTTTTTCCTTATTCACGATTTCACAGACAGAAGATTTGTTCTTACCACAGATCTTAGCAACCTCAGCATGTGATTTTTTTCTTTCCTTATTAAGTTGGGAACTTTCAGCTTTACACTTAAAGGAAGCAGTGTATTGTTTCTCTTTGTTATATCCAAATTGTGAGTATCACTACTCTTGCCCTTTGGGGCCATTATTAAGTAAAATAAGGGTTTCCTGAAGCAAGCACTATGATACCCTGACAGTCAACCTGATAACCAAGATGGCTACTAGGTGACTAACAGATAGTGTATTAGTCCGTTTTCACAGTGCTGATAAAGACATACTCCAAACTGGGCAATTTACAAAAGAAAGAGGTTTAATGGACTTACAGTTCCACGTGGCTGGGGAGGCCTCACAATCATGGCAGAAGGTAAAAGACATGTTTCACATGGCAGCAGACAAGAGAAAAGAGCTTATAAAGGGAAACTCCCCTTTATAAAACCATCAGATCTCATGTGACTTATTTACTATCACGAGAACAGCACAGGAAAGACCTGCCCACATGACTCAATTACCTCCCACCAGGTCCCTCCCACAACACGTGAGAATTCAAAATGAAATTTGGGTGGGGACACAGCAAAACCATAACAGGTGGGTAAAGTATACAGCATGGATACACTAAACAAAGGGATGATTCATGTTCTGGGTGGGATGGAGTAGGATGGCACAAGGTTTCATCATACTACTCAGAACAGTGTATAATTTAAGGCTTATGAATTATTTCTGGAATTTTCCATTTAATATTTGTGGATTGCAATTGACTATGGGTAACTGAAACTGCAGCAAGTGAAACAGCATATAATGGGGGAGACTACTGTAGAGCATAAAGGGCCAAAGGGGATGGTTAATTGATATATAAAGTTGCATGGTTTCTACATTTTACATGAAGCAGCCACCAAAAATAATAATAATAATAACATGAAGTGGTCTAGCTAAACAGTAATAAATAAATAATATGGAATTTTAAAAAATATTCAAACAAGAAGCAGACAAGAAAGAATAAAAACAGAAACAAATAGAAAACAAGTAATAAAATAATAGCTCTAAAACCAACCATATTAGTAACTACATTAAATTTTAATGAACTAAATACTCCAATTGAAAGGCAGAGATTATAAAATTAATAAAAAAGCAAGATGCAACAATATGCTATCTACAAGAGATACACTTTCAATATAAAGGCACAGGTTGAAAGGAAATGGATGGGAAAGATATACCATGCAAATAATATCTATAAGAAGGCTGAAGTAGTTATGTTAGTATCAGATAAAATAAACTTCAAAAATCATTCCACCACAGTACAAAGAAAATAGAGTTGCCCCTGCCTTTAGTGGAGCAAGTGCCTACAGGGCAGAGAAAGCCCTCAGGCAGCAAAACAGTGACAGACCAAGTGCCAACAACTGTCTGCTGATGTAGGTGAATTTATGGAGCCAGGGGAATATAGTGCAGCCATCATTGGCATCTGCTATAGAGTGAGTTAATACATAAATTAATAAAGAGTGGTCCCAGCAAAGTACATGAACAGAAAACTCTTCTGCTATAAGCACTTAAAAACACTAGGCAAATGTAACAAAAATACTTTTTAAATGCATAGGCAATTCCCAATAAAGTTACCAGAAACTAAAGACGCAAATGACAATCAAGTGATCTGATACTACAGCTGCAGGGGAAAGTAGTGATGTTTGCAGATGGACAGGAATAGATTTTTATAATTCAGCAGATTCTTGGCTCTCTCATTGATTAACAAACAAGTTCAGGTACCAAAACTGCCCCTCTGCAAGATGGCTTTCTTCTACTAGGAGAGACCATCTAAGCTCTAAGACTTTGTCCAATTAGAAATAGATAATGTGTCTGTCAGGTTTCTTTCTGCTGTAAGCTATAAAAAACTGGCTTGGGGGTAAGGGATGATAAGTTCAAAGAAGGAGGAATTCTTGGCTCATGTAAATGAGACTCAAGCTTTGCTGAATTCAACACTCAGATAGTGTCAATACAACTTGTTCTCCCTCCATTTCTCAACTCTTCTTTCCTCCGTGCTGACTTTCTTCATGGAGATCTAATCCACATAGTAGCAAGATGGCAGTCAGCATCTCCAGGCTTATGTCTTTATTGCTTCTACCCCAGAAAACAATTGTAGACAAACAAGTCTTAGGCCTGACTCTAATCAGTCCAAATAGGGTAGCATGCCCATTTTTAAACCAAACACCCCAGGGAATACACCAGTCTGATTTCCCAGTTAAGTCATATTCCTGCTCCTGAACATGGAATGGACTCAATACCACTTAAGCTACTGTAACAGACTCTTTGGTACCCTGTGTCACTTCCCCTTGTGTCACCTCTGATTTCAGCATCAGCTGTGATAGAATTTTCTGTGCATGCTGAACCCCCTACACTCAAGCACCTGCCCTGTGTTTCTCCACTTTTCTGCTTCAAGGCTTTCCAAAGCAATGGGAATTTTCTCAACCTCTACGTGGTCACAGGCCCAAAGTGCAGGGGATTTAATGTCCCTAGTGGCAATATTCAACAAAGTAGGGATGGAGATAACAGATAATTCCTTAGCCTCCCAATCTTCAGAGAGGTTATACCTAGGAACATTCTAATGAGTTCCCAAAGGATCTTTGATAGAATTGAGCCCCACTTGTCACAGTGATAATGAACTTGATTAATCACTCTATTGGCTATTGGCTTTTCCATATTTCATGTGTTTCATACTCTCCCTACTCCCTCACTTCTGCTTCTTGATATCATCTCCCAAATAAATCCCCACACCCAACTTCTAATCTCAGGCTCTGCTTGAAGGAATCCAAACTAATAAACTACATGACCTGGAAGTCAGATAAAAGATGCTTTATCTGAAAAAAGTTGGGACACTGTTAACAGAATGATGACAGCACAAAACAACAAATGTCTATTACAAACCACCAGTTACCCAAATTTCTCCTATCTATGTAGGGACAGACCAAAACTTCCCATCTATTCTGGAGAGATTCCCAAGAGTCCTATACAGTCTCTAGCTAGACTGTCAAAGGTGACAAAACTTGGATCCTATTTTAGCTCTTCTTTTTCCTTTTTTTCCTTTACAAATTCAAATCGATCAACTCTTTATTCTTCTGAAGATCATTTCTGTAAATTATATTAATCTTTTCAGTTACTGTTTCCTTTGGCTATGTGTATACCCTTTGCTGGTTCCCAATATTTCTGTTCTTATCTTGTCTGGAAGAATCAGCTTTGGGAGCAAAGGTTTTGTTCAGTTTACCTTGATTTTATCACATTTTTATTAACATCCCCAACCAGAAGACTCAAAATAATACATGATATTTCCCTTTCCAATCTTAGATCTAGATGTTGTGTATTATCCTAAGAATGACCATGAGCACAAACACTATGGGAATTCGTAAATGTTTTCTTAACTAGTAGACCATTTCATCCATTCAGGAACCCACTGCTACTCCCTACCAAAAAAGTTCTATACTCCTTTTGTTTAGTCAAAACCCCTCTGTAAGGAAACACTTCCCCTTGAAAAATGCTAATCTTCCTCTTTAACCCTTTCCCCATTTAAAAAAAAGCAGGGGCAGCTTGCTGCCAACACTTATTTAATTTTACATAAACATGCTCTGAGGCTGAAGCAAATCTGTCTGATTTTTAATGTGAACATAAAATATAAAAACTGATCTTGGAGTTATTTCTAAACAGAACTAACATCGGAATCATCCGAATCATCAGAATTGTCTATTTCGGAAAAATTGAATTCATCAAATGAATCTTTGGTCAACAACTGTTCAAGAATGATGTTAACATCGTGCAAAGGAATGCTACATTTTCTAGGATTTGACATTTTCGGCGGTCGAGAATTACTATATTTTGTAAATGGAAATACCACTACCAAAAACAATGCTATAAATAGAATGATGTCTTTTGTTTCTAAAGTTGACATACTAGAGCAATGCAAAAATAATAATAAAAGTGAGATATTTAATGGCAAAGTTATTTTGAGGTAAATACTGCAGCTGCAAGTGCTGCTGACAAGTATTCGCAGGGCAAAAGGGGAGAGTTAACTAGAAAAATGTAAACAATCTGAAACTGCCTTGGCAAAATTACAGCAGTTAGAAAAACTAACATAACTGATTTCATCTTGTTTCTAACTTCACAAGCTAAGTGCCTTTGCTAATTTCTGTGTATAGACCAAGCTAACTGTGGGAGAAATTTAGTTTATAATTTAACTTTAAAGTGAGGATAATAACAGTCCCTTCCCAGGTTCCAAGATGGCCAAACAGGAACAGCTCCAATCTACAGCTCCCAGCATGAGCGACGCAGAAGAAGGGTGATTTCTGCATCTCCAACTGAGCAAACAGCACACCAGGGGATTATATCCCGCGCCTGGGTCAGAGGGTCCCACACCCACGGAGCCTCACTCATTGCCAGAAGAGCAGTCTGAGATCGAACTGCAAGACAGCAGCGAGGCTGGGGGAGGGGTGCCCATCATTGCTGAGGCTTGAGTAGATAAACAAAGCAGCCAGGGAAGCTGGAACTGCGTGAAGCCCACCGCAGCTCAAGGAGGCCTGTCTGCCTCTGTAGGCTCCACCTCTGGGGGCAAGGCATAGCCGAACAAAAGGCAGCAGAAACCTCTGCAGACTTAAATGTCCCTTTCTGACAGCTTTGAAGAGAGTAGTGTTTCTCCCAGCATGGAGTCTGAGTTCTGAGGACAGACTGCCTCCTCAAGTGGGTCCCTGACGCCCGACTAGCCTAACTGAGAGGCACCACCAAGTAGGGGCAGACTGACACCTCACACGGCCAGTTACCCCTCTGAGATGAAGCTTCCAGAGGAACGATCAGGCAGCAACATTTGCTGTTCAGCAATATTCACTGTTCTGCAGCCTCTGTTGCTGATATCCAGGCAAACAGGGTCTGGAGTGAACCTCCAGCAAACTCCAACAGACATGCAGCAGAGGGTCCTAACTGTTAGAAGGAAAACTAACAAACAGAAAGGACATCCACACTAAAACCCCATCTGTACGTCACCATCGTCAAAGACCAAAGGTAGATAAAACCACAAAGATGGAGAAGAAACAGAGCAGAAAAGCTGAAAATTCTAAAAATCAGAGCATCTCTACCCCTCCAAAGGAACCAACTCCTCACCAGCAATGGAACAAAGCTAGACGGAGAATGACTTTGACAAGTTGAGAGAAGAAGGCTTCAGACAATCAAACTTCTCCGAGCTAAAGGAGGAAGTTCAAATCAATTGCAAAGAAGCTAAAAACCTTGAAAAAAGCTAGACGAATGACTAACTAGAATAACAAGTGTAGAGAAGTCCTTAAATGACCTGACGGAGCTGAAAACCATGGCATAAGAACTACATGATGAATACACAAGCTTCAGTGGCTGACTCAATCAACTGGAAGAAAGGGCATCAGTGATTGGAGATCAAATGAATGAAATGAAGCAAGAAGAGAAGTTTAGAGAAAAAAGAGTAGAAAGAAATGAACAAAGCCTCTAAGAAATATGGAACTATGTGAAAAGAGCAAATCTACGTCTCATTGGTGTACCTGAAAGTGATGGGGAGAATGGAACCAAGATGGAAAACACTCTGCAGGATATTATCCAGGAGAACTTCCCCAACCTAACCAGACAGGCCAACATTCAAATTCAGGAAATACAGAGAATGCCATAAAGATACTCCTCGAGAAGAGCAACTCCAAGACACATAATTGTCAGATTCACCAAAGTTGAAATGAAGGAAAAAATGTTAAGGGCAGCCAGAGAGAAAGGTCAGGTTACCCACAAAGGGAAACCCATCAGACTAACAGCAGATCTCTTGGCAGAAACTCTACAAGCCAGAAGAGAGTGGGGACCAATATTCAACATTCTTGAAGGAAAGAATTTTCAACCCAGAATTTCATATCCAGCCAAACTAAGCTTCATAAGTGAAGGAGAAATAAAATCCTTTACAGACAAGTAAATGCTGAGAGATTTTGTCACCACTAGGCCTGCCCTACAAGAGCTCCTGAAGGAAGCACTAAACATGGAAAGGAACAACCAGTACCAGCCACTGCAAAAATATGCCAAATTGTAAAGACCAGCAATGCTAGGAAGAAACCTTATCAACTACCGAGCAGAATAACCAGCAAACATCATAATGACAGGATCAACTTCACACATAACAACATTAACCTTAAATGTAAATGGGCTAAATGTTCCAATTAAAATACACAGACTGGCAAATTGGATAAAGAGTCAACACCAATCAGTGTACTGTATTCAGGAGACCCATCTCACATGCAGAGACACAGATAGGCTCAAAATAAAGGGATGGAGGACAATCTACCAAGCAAATGGAAAACAAAAAAAAGCAGGGGTTGCAATCCTAGTCTCTGATAAAACAGACTTTAAATCAACAAAAATCAAAAGAGACAAAGAAGGCTGTTACATAATGGTAAAGGGATCAATTCAACAAGAAAAGCCAGCTATCCTAAATATACATGCACCCAATACAGGAGCACCTAGATTCATAAAGCAAGTCCTCAGAGACCTACAAAGATACTTAGATTCCCATACAATAATAACGGGAGACTTTAACACCCCACTGTCAACATTAGACAGATCAACGAGACAGAAAGGTAACAAGGATATCCAGGAACTGAATTCAGCTCTGGACCAAGCAGACTTAATAGACATGTACAGAACTCTCCACCCCAAATCAATGGAATCTACATTCTTCTCAGCACCACATTGCATTTATTCCAAAATTGACCACATAGTTGGAAGTAAAGCACTCCTCAGCAAATGTAAAAGAACAGAAATTATAAAAAAAAACTGTCTCTCAGACCGCAGTGCAATCAAACTAGAACTCAGGATTAAGAAACTCACTCAAAACCGCTCAACTACATGGCAACTGAACAACCTGCTTCTGAATGACTACTGGGTACATAACGAAATGAAGGCAGAAATAAAGATGTTCTTTGAAATCAATGAGAACAAAGACACACCATACCAGAATCTCTGGGACACATTTAAAGCAGTGTGTAGAGGGAAATTTATAGCACTAAATGCCCACAACAGAAAGCAGGAAAGATCTAAAATTAACACCCTAACATCACAATTAAAAGAACTAGAGAAGCAAGAGCAAACACATTCAAAAGCCAGCAGAAGGCAAGAAATAACTAAGATCAGAGCAGAACTGAAGGAGATAGAGACACAAAAAAAAACCTTCAAAAAATCAATGAATCCAGGAGCTGTATTTTTGAAAAGATCAACAAAATTGATAGACTGCTAGCAAGACTAATAAAGAAGAAAAGAGAGAAGAATCAAATAGATGCAATAAAAAATGATAAAGGGGATTTGACCACCAATCTCACAGAAATACAAACTACCATCAGAGAATACTATAAACACCTCTACACAAATAAACCAGAAAATCTAGAAGAAATGGATAATTTCCTGGACACTTACACTCTCCCAAGACTAAACCAGGAAGAAGTTGAATCCCTGAATAGACCAATAACAGGCTCTGAAATTGAGGCAATAATTAATAGCCTAACAACCAAAAAAAGTCCAGGACCAGATAGATTCACAGCCGAATTCTACCAGAGGTACAAGGAGGAGCTGGTACCATTCCTTCTGAAACTATTCCAATCAACAGAAAAAGAGGGAATCCTCCCTAACTCATTTTATGAGGCCAGCATCATTCTGATACCAAAGCCTGGCAGAGACACAACAAAAAAGGAATTTTAGATCAATATCCCTGATGAACATCGATACAAAAAAATCCTCAATAAAATACTGGCAAACCAAATTCAGCAGCACATCAAAAACCTTATCCACCATGATTAAGTGGGCTTCATCCCTGAGATGCAAGGCTGGTTCAACATACACAAATCAATAAACGTAATCCAGCATATAAACAGAACCAAAGACAAAAGCCACATGATTATCTCAATAGATGTAGAAAAGGCCTTTGACAAAATTCAACAGCCCTTCATGCTAAAAACTCTCAATAAATTCGGTATTGATGGGACGTATCTCAAAATGATAAGAGCTATGTATGATAAACCCACAGCCAATATCATACTGAATGGGCAAAAACTGGAAGCATTCCCTTTGAAAACTGGCACAAGACAGGGATGCCCTCTCTCACCACTCCTATTCAACATAGTGTTGGAAGTTCTGGCCAGGGCAATCAGGCAAGAGAAAGAAATAAAGGGTATTCAATTAGGAAAAGAGGGAGTCAAATTGTCCCTGTTTGCAGATGACATGATTGTATATTTAGAAAACCCCCTTGTCTCAGGCCAAAATCTCCTTAAGCTGATAAGCAACTTCAGCAAAGTCTCAGGATACAAAATCAATGTGCAAAAATCACAAGCATTCTTATACACCAATAACAGACAGAGAGCCAAATCATTAGTGTACTCCCATTCACAATTGCTTCAAAGAGAATAAACTACCTAGGAATCCAACCTACAAGGGATGTGAAGGACCTCTTGAAGGAGAACTACAAACCACTGCTCAACGAAATAAAAGAGGACACAAACAAATGGAAGAACATTCCATGCTCATGGATAGGAAGAGTCAATATCGTGAAAATGGCCATACTGCCCATGGTAATTTATAGATTCAATGCCATCCCCATCAAGCTACCAATGATTTTCTTCACAGAATTGGAACAAACTACTTTAAAGTTCATATGGAACCAAAAAAGAGCCTCATTGCCAAGTCAATCCGAAGCCAAAAGAACAAAGCTGGAGGCATCACGCTACCTGACTTCAAACTATACTACAAGGCTACAGTAACCAAAACAGCATGGCACTGGTACCAAAACAGAGATATAGACCAATGGAACAGAACAGAGTCCTCAGAAATAATACCACACATCTACAATCATCTGATCTTTGACAAACCTGACAAAAACAAGAAATGGGGAAAGGATTCCCTATTAAATAAATGGTGCTGGGAAAACTGGTGAGCCGTATGTAGAAAGCTGAAACTGGATCCTTTCCTTACACCGTATACAAAAATTAATTTAAGATGGATTAAAGACTTAAATGTAAGACCTAAAACCATAAAAACCCTAGAAGAAAACCTAGGCAATACCATTCAGGACATAGGCATGGGCAAGGACTTCATGTCTAAAACACCAAAAGCAATGGCGACAAAAGCCAAAATTGACAAATGGGATCTAATTAAACTAAAGAGCTTCTGCACAGCAAAAGAAACTACCATCAGAGTGAACAGGCAACCTACAGAATGGGAGAAAATTTTTGCAATCTACTCATCTGACAAAGGGCTAATATCCAGAATCTACAAAGAACTCAAACAAATTTACAAGAAAAAAGCAAACACCCCTATCAAAAAGTGGGTGAAGGATATGAACAGACACTTCTCAAAAGAAGACATTTACATGGCCAACAGACACATGGAAAAATGCTCACCATCACTGGCCATCAGAGAAATGTAAATTAAAACCACAATGAGATACCATCTCACACCATCGTTAGAATGGAGATCATTAAAAAGTCAGGAAACAACAGGTGCTGGAGAGGATGTGGAGAAATAGGAACCCTTTTACACTGTTGGTGGGACTGTAAACTAGTTCAACCATTGTGGAAGATAGTGTGGCAATTCCTCAAGGATCTAGAACTAGAAATACCATTTGACTCAGCCATCCTATTATTGGGTACATACCCAAAGGATTATAAATCATGCTGCTATAAAACACACGCACACATATGTTTATTGCAGCACTATTCACAATAGCAAAGACTTGGAACTAACCCAAATGTCCATCAGTGATAGACTGGATTAAGAAAATGTGGCACATATATACCATGGAATACTATGCAGTCATAAAAAGGATGAGCTCATGTCCTTTGTAGGGACATGGATGAAGCTGGAAACCATCATTCCAAGCAAAATATCGCAAGGACAGAAAACCAAACACAGCATGTTCTCACTCCTAGTTGGCAACTGAACAATGAGAACACCTGGACACAGGAAGGGAAACAACACACACCAGGGCCTGTCATGGGGTTGGGAGAGAGAGGAGGGATAACATTAGGAGATATACCTAATGTAAATGACGAGTTAACGGGTACAGCACACCAACACGGCACATGTATACATATGTAACAAACCTGCATGTTGTGCAAATGTACCCTAGAACTTAAAGTATAAAAAAAAAAAAAAAAAAACTGAGGAAAAATAAATAAATAAATAAAATAACAGTCCCTTCCCAAAACTCACCCCTCTGTTTAGGGTCGGAAACCACATTTATAAAACTATAAAAGCCTACAAAGTTAAGATTACGGTAGGACCCTGAATTCTGTTAAAATATATGCATAAACAGTAACCAATCATTGTCTCTTAGCTCACTTTTATAACTGCTTACTGCTCAGGAGTCACATAACCAGTGGTTACAATATTGGTAACTTCTCCAATTGCTCCTATAGGTAACACCCCTATTGTGAAACCTAAGACTGATCTTTGAGATAATTTTCAGACTTGGCATTCTGGTGGACCAACTGACACCACCCCGACTGGTTACCCTCACCAAGGAACTGACTTAGCACATGAAGACAGTTTTGACACCCCTGTGATTTCATCCCTGACCCAACTAATCAGTAGTACCCATCCCCTAGCCCCTGACCACCAGACAATTCTTAAAAACCCTCATTTCCAAATTTTCAGGGAGGTGGTTTAAGAAATACCACCCCTTAAGCTGATAAGCAACTTCAGCAAAGTCTCAGGATACAAAATTAATGTGCACAAATCACAAGCATTCTTATACACCAGTAACAGACAAACAGAGAGCCAAATCATGAATGAACTTCCATTCACAATTGCTTCAAAGAGAATAAAATACCTAGGAATCCAACTTACAAGGGATGTAAAGGACCTCTTCAAGGAGAACTACAAACCACTGCTCAGTGAAATAAAAGAGGACACTAACAAATGGAAGAACATACCATGCTCATGGATAGGAAGAATCAATATCGTGAAAATGGCCATAGTGCCCAAAGTTATTTATAGATTCAATGCCATCCCCATCAAGCTACCAATGAGTTTCTTCACAGAATTGGAAAAAACGGCTTTAAAGTTCATATGGAACCAAAAAAGAGCCCGCATTGCCAAGACAATCCTAAGTCAAAAGAACAAAGCTGGAGGCATCACGCTACCTGACTTCAAACTATACTACAAGGCTACAGTAACCAAAACAGCATGGTACTGGTACCAAAACAGAGATATAGACCAATGGAACAGAACAGAGTCCTCAGAAATAATACCACACATCTACAATCATCTGATCTTTGACAAACCTGAGAGAAACAAGAAATGGGGAAAGGACTCCCTATTTAATAAATGGTGCTGGGAAAATTTGCTAGCCATAAGTAGAAAGCTGAAACTGGATCCTTTCCTTACTCCTTATACGAAAATTAATTCAAGATGGATTAGAGACTTAAATGTTAGACCTAATACCATAAAAACCCTAGAAGAAAACCTAGGTGGTACCATTCAGGACATAGGCATGGGCAAGGACTTCATGTCTAAAACACCAATAGCAACGGCAGCAAAAGCCAAAATTGACAAATGGGATATGATTAAACTAAAGAGCTTCTGCACAGCAAAAGAAACTACCATCAGAGTGAACAGGCAACCTACAGAATGGCAGAAAATTTTTGCAATCTACTCATCTGACAAAGGGCTAATATCCAGAATCTACAAAGAACTCAAACAAATTTACAAGAAAAAAACAAACAACCCCATAAAAAAGTGGACAAAGGATATGAACAGACATTTCTCAAAAGAAGACATTCATACAGCCAACAGACACATGAAAAAATGCTCATCATCACTGGCCATCAGAGAAATGCAAATCAAAACAACAATGAGATACCATCTCACACCAGTTAGAATGGCAATCATTAAAAAGTCAGGAAACAACAGGTGCTGGAGAGGATGTGGAGAAATAGGAACACTTTTACACTGTTGGTGGGATTGTAAACTAGTTCAACCATTATGGAAAACAGTATGGCGATTCCTCAAGGATCTAGAACTAGATGTACCATATGACCCAGCCATCCCACTACTGGGTATATACCCAAAGGATTATAAATCATGCTGCTATAAAGACACATGCACACGTATGTTTATTGCAGCACTATTCACAATAGCAAAGTCTTGGAATCAACCCAAATGTCCATCTGTGACAGACTGGATTAAGAAAATGTGGCACATATACACCATGGAGTATTATGCAGCCATAAAAAAGGATGAGTTTGCGTCCTTTGTAGGGACATGGATGCAGCTGGAAACCATCATTCTTAGCAAACTATCACAAGAACAGAAAACCAAACACCGCATGTTCTCACTCATAGGTGGGAACTGAACAATAACATCACTTGGACTCGGGAAGGGGAACATCACACATCGGGGCCTATCATGGGGAGGGGGGAGGGGGGAGGGATTGCATTGGGAGTTATACCTGATATAAATGACGAATTGATGGGTGCTGACGAGTTGATGGGTGCAGCACACCAACATGGCACAAGTATACCTATGTAACAAACCTGCACGTTATGCACATGTACCCTAGAACTTAACGTATAATAATAAAAAAAAAAAAAAAAAAAAAAAAAGAAATACCACCCATCCTCCTCACCCGGCTGTCTTGTAAGCAGCCTCCTCTTTCATAAATGAAGACTCTTTGTTCTTATTTTTTCTAAATAAGGACATAAAACGCCGGGCATGTGTCCTTATTGTGGTGGCTCACACCTGTAATCCCAGCACTTTGGGAGGCTGGGGCAGGCACATCACCTGAGGTCAGGAGTTCAAGAGCAGCCTGGCCAACGTGGTGAAACCCCGTCTCTACTAAAAATACAGAAATTAGCTGGGTGTGGTGGTGTGCACCTATAATCCCAGCTACCTGGGAGGCTGAGGCATGAGAACTGCTTGAACCTGGGAGGCCAAGGTTGCCGTGAGCTGAAATCGCACTATTGTACTCCAGTCTGGGTGACAGAGCAAGACTCCATTTCAAAAAAAAAAAAAAAAAAAAAAAAAGAACATATAAGTTAATATAAAACACAGAAAATTACTCTGGTAAAACACAGACACTTTGCTATCCAGAGTACACAGAATTTTTTTTTTTAATCTCACCTATTGTAGGCAAAGGCATTAATCAGTAAACCAAGAAAGCAAGACCATCAAAACTAGGCAAACTATGCCAAAATTTTAGCCCATTGCATATATTCTTTTCAGACTCAGGTATTATAAACCAAGGCAAATTCATTTTCAATGTTTCATATTCTAGAATAAATTGACACTTTAGAATTGCCTTTTTCACTATCTTCTCAGCAGTGTACAATGAAGTTTTTTTTATAAGCCATATGATGTGTGATATCACAGATTGAATGCAGGAGATATGAGACTCTGGCTGTGTTCCATTAGCCAGCTCTCAAAGAGATTTGCAAAAATTTAAAACAATGCAAGTCTCCTCACTAATTTTTTAAAACATAATTTGTTTCTATTAAATGTGTTATTTAAGTTAGCATGCAATCAGTTCATCACCTCTATTTTTCAAAAGGATCAAATACTTTAAAGGTTTCTTAATTTTCATTTCTAATATGGCAAATGCTGGTAAATATAACCTAGTTAAACTAAAGTTCTTTAGTTGTCCTTAAAAGTTTTAAAAATATGAAGGGATCCTGAGACCAAAGGGTTTGAGAATACCTCCATTAGGATAAAACTACTCTTTTTCCTTGAAAAACAAAGCACATAAATAATTACATTTCTCTATCACCAGTGTTCACAGTATAGTCTCAATGCGCCATATTAATTATAATTTTTTTTAGACAAGGTCCCACTCTGTCACCTAAGTTGGAGTGCACTAGTGCAATCACAGCTCACTGCAGCTTTGAACTCCTGGGCTCAAGCGATCCTCTCACCTCAGCCTCCAGAGCAGCGAGGACAAAGTATAGGCACGTGCCAACAGACCCAGCTAATTTTTTCTTTTTTGTAGAGATGGGGTCTTGTTACGTTGCCCAAGCTGTAGTTATAACTTTTAATCAAAGTAGTTAACCTCTGCTTTACACAGAAAATTGGATGAAGGTAGGTAACTGAAAACTGTTTAATATAAAGGAGTATTTTAGTAGACTAGCAAAGTTCATGAACACACATAACACAACTTTCTACAAACATACACATCCCTTTTACATCATAGGGTGGCAACATGAGCACATTCATTAAATGATCCAAAGATTTAGATTATTTACAGAATATTTAAAAATAAACAAAAGCATAGTAATAATATGATATTTAATAATCAAAATCTCAGAATTGCATCTTAGAAATTATTTACATATCTAGTAATTACTCATACATTTGCTTAACTTAATATTAATTCAGATTGTAAGTTATCCAAAGATCTCAAAAATTGTTTAAACTGGAAGACTTTAAAAACTTAATTATTCTTTATATAAAAGTTTGTCAAAATAATTATTCAATTTTATTTCAAACAAATTTATGTTTTTTATAATCTTAAACATTATGGAGGAGAACTGTTAGCTTACTTGACTAGAAAATCTATATGTCCTATATAAGTGTAGAAAAAATAAGCCCCAGTAAAATAAATTGTATAATTGTATTTTATCATGTAATACACTGATAAATCCAGAAAAGATAAGTTGTTATTTTCTCATCAAAATTATAGTGATCTGATTTGCTTTCATTATGTGAATGAGGATTCCTAAAATATTCCTAAATTAAGTTTCTATAAGAAGAATTTTTTTAAGTTTAGCACATTTAAAATGTTAGAAGTCAAAGTCCTGGCTGTGCGCAGTGGCTCATGCCTGTAATCAGAGCTCTTAGGGAGGTAGAGGCGAGAGGATAGCTTGAGTCCAGGAGTTCAAGACCTGTCTAGGCAATATAGTGAGACCCTGTTCTCCACAAAAAGGGGGGAAAAAAGTCCTTCTGTTACAGGCATTTTTAGGGACATCTGATTTATATAAGTACTTATTTAACTCAATAAGCCAATCAGAACAGAGCTGCTTTAATTTAAGAGATTACAATCTAATTTATTAATACTTTCTGGAGCTAAGAAAATATTGTATACTCATAAAATGGGAGGAAAGGGTCTTTCTGAATTATAGACACATAAACACAAAGACACATAGGCACAGACATATAGAAAACTTATAGCTTCAGTTCTACAACTTCAGCCATAGGTCAAGAGTAAACATAGAAACACAAAAGCTTGATAGCCGGGCACGGTGGCTCACGCCTGTAATCCCAGCACTTTAGGAAGCCAAGGTGGGTGGATCACCTGAGGTCAAAAGTTTGAGATCAGCTTGGCCAACATGGTGAAACCGCATCTCTACTAATAATACAAAAATTAGCCGAGCATGGTGATGGGCACCTGTGATCCCAGCTACTCGGGAGGGTGAGGAGGAGAATTGCTTGAACTTGGGAGGTGGAAGTTGCAGTGAGTTGAGATCGTGCCATTGCACTCCTGGGTGACAGAGAGAGACTCTGTCTCTCTCACACAGACACACGCACACACACATAAACACACACACACACACACACACACAGAGAGAAGCCCAACAGTGCAAATATCAAAGAACTGTTCTCTTTCCCACTGAACATAACATTTTTAACTGAGTTCAAAATAAACAAACAAACAAACCCTAGCAAGCCAAATTTCCTGTCATCTCTCACTCAACAGAAAATAAATCTCTATCACCCATTTACAGAAAGCATCAAATACGCCATACCATAAAATCAAATCCCCAGTCACTGCTGCCACCAATAGAGAATATTTATTTGTCATGTGTGAACAAAAGAAAACACAAAATCAAGGGGAAAAAATGAGGAAAAAAACTAGAGAAATAGCCAAGTTAAAGTTCTACTGACACTAGGGATTATTCTGGGATCTAAGAAACAATATGCCTAGGTTTAAATAACCCACAAAATCCACTTTTCCAGCAAGACAGTTTACCTGGCTTTGTCATCAGGTGTCTCAGTGGATGACCGCCAAGACTATTAGGGATAATTTTTAAAGGTAAAATTATGGCTCTCATACAAATATAAAATTAACATATGTCAACATTGTAACTCATTGATTAATGAGGGAACCAATAAGATGTTACATAGACCATGAGTTTTTTAAAAGAAGAAAAAGAAAAATTTTCTTTGTAATAAATTGTTCAAAGAACAATCTAAAGAACAGATATAGGCTGGGCATGGTGGCTCACACCTGTAATCCCAGCACTTTAGGAAGCCAAGGCGGGTGATTACTTAAGGCCAGGAGTTCAAGACCAGCCTGGCCAACATGGCGAAACCCTGTCTCTACTAAAAATACAAAAATTAGCTGGGCTTGATGGCATGCGCCTGTAATCCCAGCCACTCAGGAGGCTGAGGCAGGAGAATCACTTGAGCCCAGGAGGCAAAGGTTGCAGTGAGCTGAGGTTCCACCACTGCACTCCAGCCTGGGCGACAAAGTCAGACTCCTTCTCAAAAAAAATAATAAAATAAAGATAAAAATAACAGAAATACAGGCCATTAGGAATAATGAAATTAATTTGTTAATAGATATAAAATGGACCTCTTGGGGAGAAAGGGAAATCAATTGCCTCTCCAGCAGGCAAAATTCACTGACATTACTTTCTGTTTTCTCCACCGTGTTTAAAATACTCCATTAAGTCAGTGGAAGATACAGACTCCTATAGTATTAGGTAACCTAGAAGTGTTCACTAAAAAATACTTAGTATTCCATTGAAAAGACACCCAGTAATCTTTTTTCTTTTCTCTGTTTCTTTTTTCCCCTTTCAAAATCTTTCACAATTTTGCCTGACAATACAATGAAATACTATTCAGACATAAAAAAGGGTGGAGGGATAGAGAATATATGCATTTTGGTATACAGAAGAATAAAATATCTCTGGAAATATTTTTTAAAGCTATCACTACTGGTCGCCTCTAGCAAGGGTAACAGGGTGACCAGGGATCCACGATAAGGAGAAGCTTCTCAGTATACATATAAAACCTTCTAGGGTTTGGCATGGTGGCTCATACCTGTTATTCCAACATTTTGGTGACACTGAGGTGGGAGGATCATTCAAAGCCAAACGTTCAAGACCAACCTGGCCAAGATAGCAAGATCCCATCTCAAAAAAAGGAAAAAAAGAACTTTTATGTCTTTGAGTTTTGAAACTTGAGAATATATTTTTAAGTGAATAAATTAATTTTTTTTTGAGACAGAGGCTTGCTCTGTCGCCAGGCTGGAGTGCTGTGGCATAATCTCGGCTCACTGCAACCTCCAACTCTCTGGTTCAAGCAATTCTCCTGCCTCAGCCTCCTGAGTAGCTGGGATTACAGGCATGTGCCACCACGTCCAGTTAATTTTTGTATTTTTAGTAGAGACGGGGTTTCACCATGTTGGCCAGGATGGTCTCGATCTCCTGACCTCATGATCTGCCCGCCTTGGCCTCCCAAAGTGCTGGGATTACAGGCGTGAGCCATGGTGCCCAGCCAAATTAAAATTTTTAAAAAGAAAAAATAGCATAATATACAGCCTTGATATCTCCAGTTTCAAAGTAATTATGCAAATCTTCCACTTCTGTCTAGTTTTTTTTTTTTTTAACTGACTCCTTAATTATTCATAGTTGCTTTTAGGTTCATGTTTAATGTGTCTAATTAATCTTTTTTTTTTTTTTTTTTTTGAGACAGCATCTCACTTGGTCACCCAGGCTGGAGGCACAATCATGGATCACTGCAACCTATATCTCCCAAGCTCAAATGATCCTCCCACCTCAGCCTCCCAAGTAGCTGGGACCACAGGTGTGTGCACTATGCCCGGCTAATTTTTGTACTTTTTGTAGAGATGAGGTCTCACTATGTTGCCCAGGCTGTTCTCAAACTCCTGGACTCAAGCGATCTGCCTGTCTCAGCCTCCCAAAGTGCTACCGGAGTAAGCCACTGTGCCTGGCCTAATCATATTTTTATAACCCCATTTTCATTAAAATGTCATTGCAAAACCTTGATACCAATAGGCAAAATCTTTTTTTTTTTTTTTTTTTTTTTTTGAGATGTAGTTTTGCTGTAGTTGCCCAGGCTGGAGTGCAATGGCGCAATCTCAGCTCACTACAACCTCTGCCTCCCGGGTTCAAGTAGTTTTCCTGCCTCAGCCTTCTGAGGAGCTGGGATTACAGGTGCCTGCCACTGCGCCCAGCTAATTTTTGTATTTTTAATAGAGACGGGGTTTGACCATGCTGGCCAGGCTGGTCTTGAACTCCTGACTTCGTGATCCACCCACCTTGGCCTCCCAAAGTGCTGGGATTGCAGGCATGAGCCACTGTGCCAGGGTCCAACAGGCAAATTCTTAATAACACTCTGATGATGAATGAAAGTGGCAAATTTTATGTTTATGTATGTTTTACCACTTGTTTAAAAGAGAATACCTTGAATATTCCACGCACCAAGACGATTCTTTTTCCTGCAATAGTCTCTCTTTTTATAACAGGTAATTACCTGTTATAAAATTGGTCTGGGCTGAGTCTCTCTTTTTATAACAGGTAATTACCTTTTCATGTTTGTCAAACTCAGGATATGTGAGGAATACTGGAATAGACAGACACCAAAGGTGGGCTGGGAAGAAAAGTTGGCTAATACTATGGGAATCGGGAATCTTCCCAAACCAGAGCCCAGCACGTTACAGAAGATCAATATGTCTTTGTTGAATAAATTAATAAGTGATTTATCTTAATAGTCATTTAGCACTGTTTTTGTATTTGAAATACTTGATCCATTTATCCAGTATTTATCCTGGTTCTCTGATCCATCAATCAGAAATCAGGCTGTCATCCTGTGAGAGGTAAATCCTCCTAGATGTCATTTAGAGGGAGAAGTATTTAGTTGGTTCTTACATAGAGGATTAATCTGAGAGACAGACTCATTCCTATCTTATGCAAAAATGAGAAAACATTGTTTGAGCCTCCAAGAATTCTCTCATAAATTCCGTGTGCACTTCTCACAGTGGTAATCTTCCCTTCCAATGTGGCAGCAAATGCAATGTAACCTAAAAATATCAGAGGAGGACTAAAAGAACATTTGCTCTCCTTAGTGATGTCATGTGGAAGGTAGTTATGTACTAAGAAATTCTTTAAAAAAAAAGTAAATGCTTAAAAGCTCACAGATAATTTCCACAAGATTTCCCAAGTGCACTAATATATTCAAATAGTACAACTCTGACACCAAGTGGTAATAAAAAAAAAAAAGTATAAGCTCTTTGAATAAACTATACTGCAGATGGTATTATTATGGGTAGATCAAAAATTTTACAGCCTTTCAGTCAGTGATATTTTGTTAGCCCATTTTTTGTTGCTTACAACAGAATGCCTGAAACTGGTATTCTAAATATGATATGATTTATAGAGAAGAGGAATTTCTTTCTTACAGTTAAGGAAGCTGAGAAGTCCAAGGTCGAGAGAGCACATCTGGTGTAGAATTTCTTCCTGGTGGGGACTCCCTGCAGAGTCCCAAGGTGTTGCAAGGTATCACATGACATTCCAGCTCAGTTCTCTCTTCCTCTTCTTATAAAGCCACCAATCCTACCTCCATGATAGCCCATTAATCAATTAACCCATTAATTCATGAATCCCTCATGACTCAATCACCTCTTATTGGCCTGACCTCTCAATCCCTCCCCATTGAAGATAAATTTTAACATGAGTTTTGGAGGGGATAAATATTCATACTATAGCAGATATGTTACTTCTAAGACTCATTGTCAATGCTATTTTTCATCTGATCATTTCTAAAGAAGAACATTAAGATTGTTCCTTGTATAGAGTTGCTGAGAGAATTAAATAAATCAGTAAAAGGAAAAGAAATGTTTAATGCCTGATACACAATTAAGTGCTAAATAGATGTTAATTATTATTACTTCCTGATTTCACGTCTGCTAGTGATAGGGACACTAAGCAAGCTGTCCCTGTCCTCCACATGCAAAAAAAAAACCAAATGCAACAAAGTGTTAGCAGGTGCTATGATAGACATATTTAGTAGATACATGGAAGGCACATAAGAGGGAGTGATCAGGTCAGGCACGGTGGCTCACGCCTGTAATGCCAGCACTTTGGGAGTCTGAGGCAGGCGGATCACTTGAGGTCAGAAGTTTGAGACCAGGCTGGTCAACATGGTGAAACTCCATCTCTACTAAACATACAAAAATTACTAAGTGTACTGGCACATGCCTGTAGTCCCAGCTACTGGGGAGGCTGAGGTGAGACAATCGTTTGAATCTGGGAGGCAGAGGTTGCAGTGAGCCAAGATCATGCCACGGCACTCTAGCCTTGGCCACAAAGTGAGACTCTGTCTGGAAAAAAAAAAAAAAAAAAAGAGGGAATATCAGTTCTCTTTGAGTGCTTTCTTCTTCAAATACAGACCTTCAGCAGCTATATTAGTAATATATGACCTCATACACTCCTCATGTGTGATTGACCCGGGGTTGGAAACTCATCTCAGTATGGGTCCATCAAATCCTTTATTCTAGGAATTTAGACTTGAAATTTTGATACATTTATCAGTCTGAGATGTTCACTTGAGCCAAGGATGTAAAATGAAGTGCTTTAAGGTTGTCATCTGCAAAAGAACTAGGACACACCTGTCTACAGAGAAAAATAAAACAGAGGACAGGCAGAGAGAGAGTTCAGATGTCTCCAGAGAGACACAGGATCCAGCTCTCTGTAGTTCTAATGACTTTCCAATACTTGGTTCGAGGCCTGAGAATGTTCTGGACAATATCCTTGCCCTTGAGTTTTGAGAAATATCCCTGCATCCTTATAATAAATTTCCTCTCCTTGCTAAATCTTACCTCCGTGAATTTGTTATTTGCCACTAAAGTAATCTTGGCTTAGACACTGAATAAGCTCAAACATTAACTTCCCACCTAATATTTATCCTGAATAATTAAAATTTTATTCTTTTAAATATTTGCGTACCACAGATATGTAATGTAATTTTATACTATAAATTGGATGCTGTTTTTCACCAAGAGAGTAGCTGTTTATTTTGTCAGATGTAAAAGGCTGTCAATCTTGATTCTTCGATTAAGAAGAAAATAGATTTCTCCACAAAGAAAAGGGTACATTTGAATTTAAAATTCTACAAATATTTAACTAGAATATTTTTCCTAGTTCATTAAATTAACATATAGGAATATGCAAATATATGTCTCACACTCATAAATATATTAAAGTGAAACCATGACAGAGAAATAAAAACTCATCTAGTGTACAGTAGAGATCAAATAAAGAAGACTATCAAGTTTCTGGAAAGCCAGCACTCCACAGTCTACACATGTGTACATCATAGTCACTGTTTTTAAGAAAAAAATATGGCTGCATATGGTGGTTCACTCCTGTAATCCCAGCACTTTGGGAGGCCAAGGCAGGCAGATTACCTAAGGTCAGGAGTTCAAGACCAGCCTGGCCAACATGATGAAATCCTGTCTCTACTAAAAATACAAAAATTAGCCAGGGGTGGTGGCATGCACCTGTAATCCCAGCTACTCAGGAGGCTGAGGCAGGAGAATCACTTGGACCCGGGAGGCAGAATTTGCAGTAAGCCGACATCATGCCACTGTACTCCAGCCTGGGCAATAGAGCAAGACTCTGTCTCAAAAAAAAAAAAAAATACATATATAATATATATATATATACACACACATATATATAATTTTGTTAGTAACCTTTAAATTTAGAATACACAGAAATTTTTAAGAAAGAAAATGATCTTTTTAAGAAAGAAACATCATAGTCACTGTTTTTAAGAAAAAAATACATACTAAATCAAATTTTGGAAGTAACCTTTAAATCAAGAATACACAGAAATTTTTAAGAAAGAAATCATCTAGTGCCCCAGTACTGAAAGAAATTTCATTTGTCTATTTTGATGACTGAAAGATGGGAAGGTAGGAGTAGAAAGAGAAAGGTTGTTCAAACCCTGTTCAGCCACCCCAAATACTGTTTTTTAAATGCTCTTATGCTATATAAAAGCTTTTAGAGAAACATGGGACCAAGTTTGGTGCTTTTACATACATACAGATATTCCCCTACACCATGCACACATAGGGACACCATGGAGGGACACGTTTCTGTGAGTGGTCTGCTGACTAAATAGGAGTAGAAAGGAGGTGAACATATCAAACCATTGTTCTTTTCTAAACTTGGGTTACTTCTATGAGTTCTTCTAACACAGGGGATTTATTTATGATTGTATGCCCCCAAAGGCATCTACCCTAAAGTATACATAAATGGTAAAACAAATGCATATTATCAGTTTAGAAAAAAGTTATTGTCTTCAAGTCTCTCAAACCCTTTACAACTAGATGTGATTAGCTAGAATGGCTATTCCACATTTTGAGAGTTCCTAACCTGTCTCAATCTTTTTGAATATCTACTACGAGGAGGTTTTTTCATTGGCACCTCTGCTTTGAAGTTTGTTTCTTCATAATCTATTTCTGTTTTACACCAAGAAGTCCTAGGCATGATATTCAGCCTTTCCGTCAATTCAAAATGCATATTCAGAGAGAAAGAGAGAGAATTTGTTCATAAAATTTTTCATACTTCCAGCCCGGTGCAGTGGCTCCTGCCTGTAAACCCAGCACTTTGGGAGACCAAGGCAGGTGGATCACCTGAAGTCAGGAGTTCAAGACCAACCTGGCCAATATGGTGAAACCCCATCTCTACTAAAGATATAAAAATTAGCTGGGTGTGGGGGTGAGCACCTGTAATCCCAGCTACTCAGGAGGCTGAGGCAGGAGAATCTCTTAACCCCGGGAGGTGGAGATTGCAGTGAGCTGAGATCATGCTATTATACTCCAGACTGGACAACAAGAGTGAAATTCCACCTCAAAAAAAAAAAAAAAAAAAAAAAAAAATCATACTTCCAGAAGAATTTACTGAGGATTGAGAGAGGGAATGTGTCTCAGAAAGGATTTTCATACAAATTCAAATAGCATGGTGGATATTGTCATACTTAAAATTTCTCTAAATATTGCACTGGTAATTTTCCAGCAATTGTTTTGCTCCTTTGGCCTCAAGTCATCTCCTTTCATCCCCATCCTATTTCTTATTTCTTCCTTTCCAAAATTTTCCTCCTTCTTTGTAAAGCACTAATAACAAACCTAAGAAGGGGATAAGCAGAATAATGACATGGTCAGTTTAACAAGATCTAAATTTGTGGTTTACAGAAGAAAGAATACCATAGGAAATTCCCTCTTCTCCTTGCAGAAAACAATCACTTAAAAACAAGATAATGTGAAAGAAACCAAAATAACATGAAAGAAAAAAATGCGTGGTTCATCTTTGATGAGACTAGAGACAGCTGATATCCAAGCCACAATATATTTGGAAGAGAGGCCAAAACCAGAGAAGAAAAAATAAAGTCAAGAGAAAACAGAGAGAGGAGGTCTGTTGGTAAAAATCTCAGAATTAATCAGCAATGTACATTTCTCCTAGGTAAAAGACATTGTATTAGTCAGGGTTCTCCAGAGAAAGAGAACCAATAGGTGATGTATATATGTGTGTATATATATGAATATATAAAATATGCATAATATCTTATGTTCCTATATATTAATGTGATATATATTTATATAGCATATATTTTAATATTTTATCTATAATCTATTGTTTCTGATGATATATACACAAACAAACACACACACACACAAAGAGGCATATAATAAGGAGGAATTAGCTCATGCAATTATGGAGGCAGACAAGTCCCAAGATCTGCAGGGTGAATTGAGCAAGCTGGAAATTCAGGAGAATTAACAGTTTAGTTCCAGTCTGAGTCCAAAGACTTGAGAACCAGGAGATCTAATAGTGTAGTTCCCATCTAAACACTGGCAACCTCAAAACCTAGGAAGAACTAATGTTTCACTTGAAGTCTAAAGGCAGTCAGGCAGGAAGACTTCTCTCTTACTCAAGAACAATCAGCCCTTTTGTTTTATTAAGGCCTTCAACTGATTTGATGAGGCCCACCCACATTGGGGAGGGCATTCTACTTTATACTTAGTCTACCTATTTAAATGTTAATCTCATCCAAAAACACACTCACAATAATACCCAAAATAATGTTTGATCAAATATCTGAACACATCATGGACCAGTCAAGTTAACACATAAAATTAACCATCACAGACACACACTGAGGTATGAAACTGAAACCACTTGTCAAAAACAGGAGACATAGCATACATAGACTAGTAACAAAAACATCTCTTTTGTTTCAAACAGTAGAGAAGAAAGAGCTAAATGATGAATAATACCGATTTGTAGGAAGCAATGCTAAACATTATATTAGCAAACAAAACTCAATAGCACAATTAAGGAACAACACACCATAATCAAATGTGATTTATTCCAGGAACACAAAGATGAATCAGTGTTTCAGAAAATCTTTCTAAATATGGCACAAACCCAGAAACCACAAATAAAAGATTTATAAATTCAACCACTTAAAAAAGCTAAAATACCTGCACATTAAAACCATCATAAACAGAAACACTTTGGGAAAAATATTGCAACTCATGGCACTGAAAGATTTTCTGTATTTATACCTAGCTTTCATAAATTAGTAAGAAAAAGCTCAAGAGCCCTTTAGAAAAATAGGCAAATTTTATGAAGAGATGGTTTTTTGTTGCTGTTTTTGGGTTTTTTGGGTTGTGGTGCTTTTCGGCTTTGGGGTTTTGGTTTTTTGGGTTTTTTGTTTTGAGACAGGGTCTCACTCTGTCATCCAGTCTTGAGTGCAGTGGTGCAATCTGGGCTTACTGGAGCCTCAACTTTTCTGGATTCAGGTGATCTTCCCCACCTTAGTCTCCTGAGTTGCTGAGACTACAGGTGCGTGCCACCATACTTGGCTAATTTTTGTATTTTTTTGTGCAGAGACAGGGTTTTGCCATGTTGGCCAGGCTTGTCTCAAATCCCTGAGCTCCAGCAGTCCACCCACTTCAGCCTTCAAAAGTGCTGGGATTACAGACATGAGCCACTGCGCCCGGTTGGTTTATTAAAAAGTAAAAATAGTTCTTATGCTGCTGAAAAAGTATTCTCTCTCATAATAAAATAAAAGCAAAACAACTCTGAGATAATTTTTCACCTACCAAATTGGCAAAGATTAAAAAATTGATACATTTTGACAGGCAAGATACATTACTTCTGGGAATGTAGTGGGCACAACCTCTATGAAATGTAATGTAACAGTATCTATCACAATTATAAATATACTTACCTTCTGACCCCACAACTTCACTTTTGGAATTTACCCTCCAGATATATTCATTTATTTGCAAAATGATGGACGACCAAGATTAATCAAGGAAGTATCATTAGTAATATCAAGAGGTTAGAAATAACCTAAATGTCCACCAATAGGGACTAGTAAATATATTATGGTGCATTCATATGATATAACATTATGCAGCTGAAAAAAAAATATGAGATCTACCATATCACCTAGGACAATACCTTGCATATAGCTACTAAATGAATACATTACTGAGAGGAAGGAAGAAAGAAAGAGGAAGGATTCTGTGTATTGACATAAAGTAACCTCAAAGATATATTGTTAAGTGAAAAAAGTAAGGTACAGAAAAATATGTATAGTATCCATTTAAAGATGAAAATGGCTTATTAATATATTTGCTTTATTGGGTATATAATATCTCAAGAAGGGTATATTCAAAACTAATACCAGTGACTGGGAAACTCAGGGACTGAGGCATAGGAATTGAAGAGAGAGTGTTTTCATTTCAAATTCTTAACCATAGAAATGTATATCACCAAAAAGTATAATTAAAACATTTTAAATAATTTTTAAATACAAAAAATAGAATCTATGTTTATTAGAAGGTGATTTTGTTTATAAATATGTTAGCTGAAAAGAAACTACTAAGTAACTCCCTCCACCTAGACCTAAGTCTAAACCCATACAAAAGCATTATAAATAGGCAGATGAGATACTTATGTCCACTTTATTAGACTGTTCCACTGCAGTCCTGTCTTGGTATCTATCACTGCTGGAAATCTTTTGTTTGGTACTTACCCATTGTCCACCCTTGCTTGTGTTCAGCAGGATATTTGAAGGAAAAAAAGACAGTGAGATCTGGGTACAGATGCTCTCACACTTAGAATGGGGTTATGTCTCCATAAACCCATCATTAAGTTGAACATATTATAAGTCAAAAAATGCACTTACACCTAACCTATCCAACATCATAGCCTACTGTAACTACTCAGAACACTTCCATTAGCCTACAGTTGGGCAAAATCATCTAACTCAAAGCCTATTTTATAATAAAGTGTTGAATATCTCACATAAGTTATGGAACACGGCACACAGTAGAGTACAGTATTAATTGTTAATGGTGGTGGTCAAGTAGCTGACTGAAAGCAGCAGCTTACTGTCACCTCCAACATCATGATAGAGTGAGTATATTGCTAGCTTAGGAAAATATCAAAATTTAACAGTCAAAGTATGATTTCTACTCAATGTGTATTGCTTTTGTGCCATCATGAAGTCAAAAAATCTTAAGCCGAGTCATTGTAAGTTAGGCACCTTCTGTATTTTCCTAAATTCTACCCTTCCAAGACATCCCAGGAAGAGCTGCCTTTGTCCACCATGGATCACAGCTTCTGTCAGCAAGCCCTCCCACACAGCCTGCTGTGTGTCCACATTCCAGTACCAGCTTCTTCGTGTCCCTCTCTCCACCCCCACTACATCATTCAATTGTAGAGATGGTAGCAGTCCCATTATTATGAGAACCAGATTATTGCTGTATTCTTTGTAGGTTCCTTGTACCCCAGCCACAGCTTTGTAAATACAGTCAGCCCTCCATATCTAGGTATTCTACATCCACGATTCAACCAAACATGTATCAAAAATATTCCAAAAAGTGGACAGTTGCGTATGTACTGAACATGAACAGACTTCCTTTTCTCGTCCATATTCCTTAGACAATACAGTACAACAACTATTTATGGGGTATTTACCTTGTATTGGGTATTATAAAACTTACTGTAATCTGGAGATGATTTAAAGTATATGGGACAGGCTGGGCCCAGTGACTCATGCCTGTAATCCCAGCATTTTGGGAGGGCAAGGAGGGTGGATTACCTGAGATCAGGTGGATTACCTGACCCTGGCCAACACAGTGAAACCCCATCTCTACCAAAAATACAAAAATCAGCTGGGCGTGGTGGTGCATATCCATAGTCCCAGCTACTCAGGAGAATTGCTTGAACCCAGGAGGCAGAGGTTGCAGTGAGTTGAGATCATGCCACTGCACTCCCGCCAGGGCAACAGAGAAAGACTCTGTCTCAAAAAATAATAATAACAATAATAAATAAATAAAGTCTATGGGACAATGTGTATAGGCTGTATGCAAATACTATGCCATTTTATATAAGGGACTTGAGCATCTGTGGATTTTGGTATCTGCCAGGGTCCTGGAACCAATCCCTTAAAGATGCCAGGGGATAACTATAGTTCCTTTTAACAACTCATCTCAAATTATACACTTTGAGTATGCCATTTCATTCCAGGCCCTAACTGATAAATCATTTCAACTCTTGTAATTAGTTCTTAAACTAATATTTGCATGTTTTATCTCAACTCTTTGCTCCTCTTTTTCCCAAGTTGCAATTCAAAATTCATTTAACCTCAAACTGATATTCTTTCTTTAAATTTCATAACACTTACTAAAATACATGCAGAATCCTAGCTGCATTCATTTTCACCTGTATCTTTTCAGCATTCAAATTATTTTAAGTTTGGAAGATCATTGTTGAAAGAGATTTTTTTCATCTCCTCCTCATAAATCAGAAAAAAATTTTTGGCCCCAGGTGGTTTACAGTCTGGCTTAACGAAGTGAGTGACCAGGATGGAAAGTTAGACCTATGGTAGGCAGCAGGGCCAACTTCATAGTCATGTGACCTGGATAGTCAGCATGACCCACACTTAAAAGAGCCCCAGACTTGATTTAATTCACTGCTATCATCATCTTGAAAATATTAATATTCTTTGAACAAAGAGCTCTGCATTTTTATTTAACATTGAGTCCCACAAAATCATGATAGGCAGCTTTTAAGATGCTTTCTAATGGTAAGCTGCCTTTAAGATGAGTGGGGATGGGGAAAACAAAGATGGTCCCTAATGGTCTCCACTTCCTGGTATTCACGGCCTTGTATAATCCTCTGCCCTTAAGTGTGAGCTGGACCTACTGACTCAACTTCTAACAAACAGAGTACCAACAGTGACGAAATGTCACTTCCAGGATTAGGTTTCATAGACTGTGGCTTCTATTTTGTGTTTTTCTTTCTCTCTCTCTCTCTCTGTCACACACATACACACACACACACACACACACACACACACACACACACACTCTAAGGAAGTTAGCTGCCATGTTGTAAGCTATCCTATGAAAGAGGCCTACATGACAACAAATCATAGTCTTTAGAGAACAACCAGTGAAAAGCTGAGGCCTGCCAACAGCCATGACAGTGAGCTTGGAAGCATATCATCCCCCAGTCAAGGCTTCAGACGAGACTGTAGTCCCACCTAACACCTTGTTTGCAGCCTATGAGAAATCTTGAGACTGAGGCACCCAGATAAGCTGTACCTGGACTCCTGACCCAAAGAAGCTGTGAGATAATAAATGATTTTTGTTTAAGCTGTTAGTAGCTTAAATTTAGATTTTGGGGTAGTGCATTATGCAGGAGTAGATAACTAATACAAATCCCCAAGATAAGCTTATTGCCATATGAAGTTCTTAAATAGATTATACAATTTTAAATGCAGACATTACAAAAATATAGCACTTTCATTCATTGTTAAAACTCAGAGAATCTGATCTATACTTGACTTCTAATGCAATCTCAGTTTTTGCTGGATCACAAGTAGTCTATTGCCCTTTGACAAAACCTTAGCAAAGTAACAACAGTATCCTCCCCTAACCTTTCCAACCACATCCATTAATGAAGAAATGTGTACCTTAACAAAGTACATTTCATTTCATTAAGTACCAAAGCACACACTTACTTTTGCTTTCCTGGATGGGTACAACAGAGTGAAAAGTTTCCTGAACTCTGGGCTAGTGAGTAGAAAAACTACACACTGTTTACCCTCCCCAAGTTTGTTTCAGGTAATTCTCTGTGATTTCTACACCATTAACACTATTTTTTAGTGCTGTATTTTTGTTTCAAATAAATTAGTTTAATTATTTTCCAAAAGATAAACAACATGAAATTCCAAAACTATTGGCAGACGCTAAAACAAGTTTTCCCAGGCTTCCAGGAGAATAAACAATCTAGTAACCGAAGGTATGATCTAGATCTGGTTAAAACCATAAACCCCAAATTGTATGTTAATCACATTGCCCCTGTATTTCTTCTGAAATGTAATTATTTCCATGCAGTTTTCTCAGGCTATCTCTAAGTAAATGACCCAATATGCCAAAGCAACTCATCCTCTAAAAAGAATTCAGCTAATTTGAAACATCGACATAGGCTAAAGATAAACCACAAACACAAGTATCATGTCCTAAAATAGACTTTATCAATCTTCTATCAACACTGAACTGTATTTTCAATTTCTTGTTTTTAATCTCTTACAGTGCCTAATCCAGTCCTAAAGAAAATATTTACTAGTAAACAAGTATGGAAAGAAGGAAGGTAAATAGGGGAAGGAAGGAGGATTTTATTGGTTTGAAAGATAAGTATTATCTTAACATTTGCTTACAATTTACTAAGTGTTATGGTCTGAATATGTCCTCCAAATGTCATGTATTAGAAACTTAATCCCCAATGCCTTCTGTGGCGGAGGCATTTAGGTCATGAGGGCTCCATCATCATGAATGAACTGATGTTGTTATAAAAGGGCTTGACAGGCCAGGCCATGGTAGCTCACACCTGTACTCCCAGCACTTTCAGAAGCCAAGGCGGGCGGATCACTTGAAACCAGGAGTTGGAGACCAGCCTGGCCAACATGGCAAAATCCCATCTCTACTAAAAATATAAAAATTAGCTGGGTGTGGTGGTGCACACCTGTAATCCCAGCTACTCTGGAGGTTGAGGTTCAAGAATCGCTTGAACCCGGGAGGCAGAAGTTGCAGTGAGCCAAGATCACGCCACTGCACTCTAGCCTGGGCGACAGAGTGAGACTCTGTCTCAAAAAAAAAAAAAAAAAAAAAAAAAAAAAACAAGTAAAAGACTTTTGAGATAAAATATATTATATATATATATATATTCTTCATTTCATTATTTAATTGTGCACTTCATGCTTAGCACGTTTGGTTCTGTGGATGAACTTCAAAGGATCCATGAACTCTTTTTGGCTTTTTTGGTATCAGTAATATTTTTCTTATATTTAAAACATTAACTCATATTTCAGAAATCAATATTATATTTGATTAATAGAAAATCACAAAGTCATTGCTCTGTTGCAGTTTTTTAAAAATGAAAATAAAAAGACTTCACCACAACACAGATAAACTAAGGATTGAGACCAGGCTACCACAGAAATATTTAGCCCTAATTATGTGACAATTGTAGACTTAAAATCCTGAACACAGGCATCAGTTAAACACAGTAGATTAAAAATATAGAATGTATGGCCTCTCTCTCCTAAAACCACACTAAAACGACAGTAAGTAGATTTGTTTTTAACCACAAGGAGAAAGAGAATTTTAAAAAAGATCGTAGCAATCAACATTTTGGCTGAAAAGCAGATGGATGAGTGGTAACTGACTTAAAAAAAACACAGAATACTAAAACCTAGCAATGTAAGGGAAATCCAGAAACAGAAAACGGAATCCCAGAAATGCTCAGAAAATTGAAGCATCAGTTACTCTTGAAAGTCAAAGTTAGTACAGATGAATTTTAAAATAGAAAATTGATTTCTTTAAATGCTGTATAGTTTGACAGCTTCCTCTCCCTCAGAAACCTGCCCCAAAACTGAAGCTACTATCCATTCCCAATCCTAGAAGACAACTAAAGATCTGCTCTCTGAAGAAATGGAACTAAAGAGATTTTAATTCAAGGACAAGATACTGAAACAGAATGATCAAGTGATCATTATTCATTACCAAAAAATAAGATCTCTGACCCCCATTCCCTGGGAGAATGGAATATTTCTCCTAGCTCAAGGAAAATTACTTGAAGAGTCTGGTATCAGACCCTGCCAGATGACACCATAGTAAAGTTTACCTGTGACTAGTTCTGCATACACATCTAGAGCTTCAAATCAACCTCACATTGCCTTACCATCCAATAGAAGCTGATAGCCAAGGAGTGCCTGATACTTGAGAAGTCTCTAATGTGAATCAGTAATGAAAAAAGAAATAGAAAGAACTTGAGATAAAAAATGTGCAGAAGGTGCCAGTGCGGTGGTTCACAGCTGTAATCCCAGTACTTATGGAGGCCGAGGGGGGCGGATCACCTGAGGTCAGGAGTTCAAGACCAGTCTGGTCAATATGGTGAAACCCTGTTTCTACTGAAAATACAACAATTAGCTGAGTGTGGTATCGTGTACCTGTAACCCCTGCTACTTGGGAGGCTGAGGCAGCGAATCGCTTGAACAAAGGAGGAGGAGGTTGCAGTGAGTCAAGATCACGCCACTGCACTCCAGCCTGGGTGACAACATGAGACTCCATCTCAGAAAAAAAAAAATGCAGAAGGAATAAAACATTCAAGAATGTTTTTAAATTCTTAGAAAAAAGGCCAGACATGGTGGCGCATGCGCATGCTTATAATCTTAGCACTTTGGGAGGCCAAGGTGGGTGGATCACTTGGGCCCAGGAGTTTGAGACCAGCCTTGGCAACATGGTGAAACCATGTCTTTACAAAAAAACACAAAAATTAGTTGGTGTGGTGGCATGCGCCTGTGGTCCCAGCTACTTGGGAGGCTGAGGTGGGAGGATTGCTTGAACCTGGGAGGCTGAGGCTGCAGTGAGCTGAAATTACACCACTGTACTTCAGCCTAGGTGACAGAGTGAGACCCTGTCTCAAAAAAAAAAAAAAAATTTCTTAGAAAAATAATTTTTTTTGAGAAAGTATCTCACTCTGTTGTCCAGGCTGGAGTGCAGTGGTGCAATCATCGCTCACTGCAATCGCAACTTCCCAGGCTCAAGCAATCCTCCTACCTCAGCCTCCTGCATAGCTGGGACTATAGGTGCACACCACCATACCTGGCTAATGTTTATTTTAATTTCTTGTGGAGATGGGATTAAAAACATAAAAGCAACTTGCTCTTCTGCCTATGACAGAGTAACTAGTCTCAGACTAGCCCTCTCGGCAGTAAAAAAACAAACTAAACTAAAAAACTGGGCAAAATATATGAAATAGTTGTTTTCAGGTATTAGACAACTAGAGCATAGGATAGTGATTGCTAAGAAAAGGAAAACACATGAGGTGAGTGAGCTCCACAATTGACTAAGTTTTCCCTTGGGAGCACATCCCAGACTATGACATAGACAGAGAAGGAGACCAAGTTGAATACAGAGGTCTCATTGCCCCTGAGAAAGCACAGATCAAAGTTGAGAAGTTGGAACCCTGTGGGGTAGGGTGCTAGAGAAGAGAGAGTTGTGTGGAGAATGAGCTCCAGAAATCTGCATTAGAGACCCTTTAAATTTTTGGCCAAATACTAATAAAAGATGAGACAATGTAAGGCCTGGCAGAGACTAGCTACTAGAGAACTGTGAAGAAAGGGGGTTCTGGAGGCCACATGCTTGAGAGATGCTGGAGTTCAAATGCCAGGGTAGGGACATTTCAGTTAGCCTAGGCATTCAATTGAGACCCCAGAAAATCTACACTTTGGAAGAAGAGCTGCTGCAAACCACCATGGCACATGTATATCTATGTAGCAAACCTGCACATTCTGCACATGTACCCCAGAACTTAAAATATAATTTAAAAAAAGAAAAAGAAACTAGGAGAAAAAAGAAAGAAGAAGAAGAAGGAGGAGGAGGAGGAGGAGGAGGAGGAGGGCCGCTTAAACTGTAAAGGCTAGACTAGACCTGCCCTAATCACATCTTTTTTAAAGCCTCAAAATTATCAAGCTCATTTGGCGAGTAAATTAATTGCCTGCAAGAACAAAATACAGTCCTCTTCAAAAAAAAACAAAATCTGTATTCACAACAATGTACCAGCCAATGTCCAATATGAAAGTTTAAAATTCCTAGATATAGAAAGAAGCATAAAAATACTACCCATAAGCAGGAAAAAAAAAACAGATTTTACAGACTCAGAAGTATATATATGTGTATATATACACACACATACATACATACACATATATGTGTATATATATGCATATACATATATACATACACACATATATGTGTGTACATATACACGTATATATATATATACACATATGTGTGTGTGTATATATGTGTGTGTGTATACATATGTTTAAAGGGCCTAATGAGTGAACAGATGCAATATATTCTACCAATAGAAAAACTGAAACTTTACAAAAGAACCAATCCTGGAGCTGAAAAATACATCTGACATGAAAATTTTATTGGATAGGTTTAATAGCAGATTAGACACCACAGAAGAGAAGAATCAGTGAACTTGAAAACAAAGCAGAGACAGTAGGAATTACTCAAATTGAAACACACACAGAAAAAATGTTGAATATAATTACGAAATCTTCAGTGACTTGTAGGACAAAATCAAATGGCCTAAAATGTTGTAATTGACATACAAAAGAAGACAGAAGGGAAGAAACAATAAAGCAAAATAGTTTGAAGAAATAACAGCCAAATTTTTTCTAAATTTGATGAAAACTATCAACCCACAAATTCAAGAGGTTCCATACACTGAGCAGCATAAACGTAAAGAAAAACACATGAAGTCATAATCAAATTGTCAAAAAACCAAACATTATTAGGGAAAATATTTAAAAGAGCCCAAGGGGGGAAAGCACATTATACACAAGGACAGAAAGATAAGAATTGTCGTTGACTTCTCATAGAACATTGAAATCTGCATACACCTTTCTTTTCTTTTTCTTTCTTTCTTTTTCTTTTCTTTTTTCTTTTTTTGAGATGAAGTTTTGTTCTTATTGCCCAGGTTGGAGCACAATGGCGCAATCTCAGCTCACTGCAACCTCTGCCTCCCAGGTTCAAGCGATTCCCCTGCCTCAGCTTCCCAAGTTGTTGCTGGGATTACAGGCACCCATCATCAAGCCCAGCTAATTTGTTGTATTTTTAGTAGAGACAGGTTTTCGCCATGTTGGCAGGCTGGTCTCAAACTCCTGACCTCAGGTGATCCACCCACTTCCACCTCCCAAAGTGCTGGGATTACAGGCATGAGCCCCCACGCCCAGCCTGTATACACTTTTCAATAGCAGAGGTCCAATCTTTGGTGTGCTCCCAGAAGGTGGGCATTTCCAAATTTGAGCAATGTTTATAGAATAGATGAATTAGATAGCTGTAACATCTTACCTGTAGCCAGTGAAAAATATTCCCCCGGAAATGTATCCTATTCTGATCCACCTAATAATATTCCTCTTTTTTGAAATATTAAGGTGGGTGGGGATAGTAAGTTTCAAAGTTCAGTAGCAGAATTGGATATAAAGTTGAGGAAATCTCTCGGAGCATAGAAGAAAAAAAAAGAGGGAATATAAGAGAGGAAAAGTTAAAGAAAAGTAAAGAATCAGCATAGAAAATTCAACAACATACAAATAAGAGTTCCAGAAAGAACAGAGAAAAGGAGTAAAGAGAAATTTCAAAGAAATAATTAAAGAGTTTTCTTTTTTTCCCCAAGATGGTAGATTAACGCTTTTAGCATGCCTTAGACACTTCGAAATAGTAAGGTATTGCATAAAGATTAACTTCGTGACCTTTAATTCAAGAAGGAAAATGGGAATTCACCAGAATCATGAAGAACACCTCAGATCCTGGGAAGGAGAATGCAAGCAAACAGACGCTGTGATGACATCCAGCTGTTAAAAGTAAGTGGGTGAAGCTGCAGTATGTGAGCAAGGCATAGGGCCTCCCTTTGTGACTACTTTCCACTGGAGAGCAGGGCAACTCAGGCCAAGGGAGAACATTTTGTTTCTCCCAAGCCCTGGAGCTAACTTGGGGAGAGGCTTGGAGATGCTACAGGCATTTTCCCAGACGTGGGACCAAAAATGGAGTGCCATTTTCAATCTGGGCTCATACAGTCAGCCATTTCTTGGCTGACCTGGCAGCATTCCCACACAAGCATTTTAGTCTCAAGCCAGAGATTGGAGCACCTGCTCTGGAGCAATGTTGACCATAGCTGGCTGTTACACGTAAGTGCCCCATCTACTGGCTTGTAGGTCAGACTGCACAGCCCAATAAAAAACCTGCTAACAAAAGTGCTTAGGGCTATAAAGCAAAGCCGAAAGACCTTACCCAGCATTCTCTATAGTCACATTCTTGGGGGGGGGGGGGGGGGGGGGGGGGGGGGGAGAGGGCAAGCGGGCAGAGGGCGTGGTGGGAGATAAAAGAAGAATATTAAAGGAAAGACAGAAAAATAAACAATATTACCCACATGAAAATTATTAGAGGTGCGAGCATTTCTAAATTAAAAAAAAAAAAAAAAGGGCAAGAATTCTGACACCATGAAAAACCTGAATGTAATGACACCACCAAAGGATCACCCTAGCTCTCCAGCAATTGTCCCTAACCAAAATGGAAACTCAGAAATGACAGATAAGGAATTCAATGCATGGACTGTAAGAAAAGTCAATGATATCCAAGATAAGATTGAAAATAGACTCAAAGAAACTCCTAAAGCAATTCAGAAAATGAAGGAAAAGATGAACATCTTAAAAACAAATCAATCGGAGCTTCTGGAATTGAAAAACTCACTTAAGGAATTTCAAAATACAGTTGAAGGCTTTGTCAATAGACTAGACAAAGAAGAAGAAAAAATTTCAGAGCTCGAAGACTAGTCTTTGAAACTAGCTTAGTCAGACAGAAATAAAGAAAAAAGAATTTTAAAAAATGAACAAAGTCTTCAAGAAATATGGGATTATGTAAAGCAATCAAACCTACAAATGTTGGCATTCCTGAGAAAAAGAGAACAACCTGGAAAACATTTTTTGAGGGACTAGTTTGAGAAAATTTCTCTAATCATGCTAGAGAAGTAGATATCCAGATATAAGAAATCCAGAGAACACCTACAATATGCTACACAAAATGAACATCACCAAGGCATTAGTCACCAGACTGTCCAAGGTCAACACTAAAGAAAATATCTTAAAGACAGTTAGGGAAAAATGTCAGATAATATACAAAAGGAACCTCATCAAACTAACAGTGGACTTCTCAGCAGAAACCTTACAAGCAAGGAGAGATTGGGGGCCAATTTTTAGCATTCTTAGAGAAAAAAACATTCCAACCAAGAATTTCATATCCTGCCAAAGTAGGTTCATGAATAAAGGCGAGATAAGAGAAATTTTCTCAAACTAGTCCCTCAAAAAATGTCCCTCAAAAAATCTTATCTTGGATATCATTGAGCTTTCTTGCAGTCCATGCATTGAATTTTTTTCCAGATAAACAAGTGCTGAAGAAATTTGTTACTACTAGATCAACCTTACAAGAAATCCTTGAGAGTTCTAAACACGGAAACAAAAGAACGATACCTGCCACCACAAAAACACACTTAAGTATAAGCCCCCAGACCCTATAAAGCAAACACATGATAGAAACTACAAAGAAACCAGCTAACAATTCCACAGTAGGTTCAAAACCACACTTATCAATATTAACCTGGAATGTAAATGGTCTAAATACCCCACTTAAAAGGCACAGAGTGGCGTTCTATAAAAAAACGAGACCCATCAGTCCATCTTAAGAGAACCATGTCACATGTAAGGACACCAACAGTATCAAAGTAAATGATTGGAGAAGGATTTATCCCACAAATGGAACACAAAAAATGAGTAGGAGTCTTTATTCTTATATCAGATAAAACAGACTTTAAACTAAACCAACAAAAGTTAAAAAAAGACAAAGAAGGGCATTACATAATGATAAAGGATTCAATTCAACAAGAAGACTTAACTATCCTAAGTGTATATGCACCCAGCATTGGAGTACCCAGATTCATAAAGCAAGTACTTCTAGAAATATGAAAATATTTAGACAGCCACACAGTAATAATGGGGGACTTCAATACCCCACTGACAGCCTTAGACAGGTCATTGAGGCAGAAAACCAATGAGGAAGTTCTGGACTTAAATTTGACACCTGACCAATTGGACCTAATAGACATGTAATTAAAAAGCCAAAACTATACCAGTCATACTCTTGGACCACAGTGGAATAAAAATAGAAATCACTACCAAGAAGATCTCTCAAAACCACACTACCTGGAAATTAAAGAACTTGCCTCTGAATGACTTTGGATAAACAACAAAATTAAGGCAGAAATCCAAAAATTATTTGAAATATATGAAAACAGAGCACAACATACCATATCTCTAGAGTACAACAAAAGCACAGTTGAGGAAAATTTATAGTCTTAGAAAGATCTTAAATCAATGACCTAACAACACACCTAGAAGAACTAGAAAAACAAGAACAAACCCCAAAGCTAGAAGAAGAAAGAAAATAACTAAAGTCAAAACAGAACTGAAATAAATTGAGGTGACATTAAAACAAATCCCCCAGAAATACAAAAGATCTCGGAGACTCTTATGAAAACCTCTATGGACACAAACTAGAAAATTTAAAGGAAATAAATAAATTCCTGGAAACATACCACCTCCCAAGACTGACTCAGGAAGAAACTGAAACATTTAACAGACCAATATGAAGTTCCAAAATTAAGTAAGTAATACAAGACCTACCAACAACAACAACAAAGCCCAGACAAGATGGATTCACAACAGAATACTACCATACATACAAAGAGCTGGTACCAATTCTACTGAAACTATTCTAAAAAATTGAGGTGAAGGGGCTCCTCCTAAATATCGTGTCCTTCTTACATTGCAAAATACAATCAACCCTTCTCAACAATCCCCCAAGTCTTAATTCATTTCAGCATTAACTCAAGAGTCCACAGTTCAAAGTCTCATCTGAGACAAGGCAAGTCCCTTTGCCTATGAGACTGTAAAATCAAAAACAAGTTAGTTACTTCCAAGATACAATGGGGGTACAGACATTGGATAAACATACCCATTCCAAAAGGCAGAAATCAGCCAAAACAAAGGAGCTACAAGCTCCATGCAAGTCTGAAACTCCACAGGGCTGTCATAAGATCTTAAAGCTCCAAAATTATTTCTTTTGAATCCACGTCTCATATCCAGGCCACACTGATGCAATGCGTGGGCTCCCAAGACCTTGGACAGCTCTACCCCTGTGGCTCTGCAGGGCTCAGCTCCCATGGCTGTTCTCAAGGGCTGGCTTTGAGTGCCTATGGCTTTTCCAAGCACATGGTGCAAGTTGTCAGTGTATCTACCATTCTGAGGTCTGGAGGGCAGTAGCTCTCTTCTCCCAGCTCTACTAGGCAGTGCCCCATTGGGAACTCTGTGTCGGGGCTCCAACCCCACATTTCCCCTCCACACATCCCTAGCAGAGGTTCTCTATGAGGGCTCCACCCCACAGCAAACTTCTGCCTGGACTTCCAGGCATTTTCATAAATCCTCTAAAATCTAAGTGAAGGCTCCCAAGCATCAACTCTTGCCCTCTGTGCACCTACAGGCTTAACACCACATGGAAGCTACCAAGGCTTACAGCTTGTGCCCTCTGGAGCAGCAATCTGGGACATATCTGGGGCCCTTTAGCCACAGCTGGAGCTGGAGTTTCTAGGACGCAGGAAGCAGTGTCTCCCAAAACAGTTCATTCCAAAACAGATTAGAGAAGAAAGCCTCTCTGCCATCTCAGCCCTGTCTATTGTTCCCCTTGTCTACCTTAACAGTCAAGCCTCAATAAATTAGAACTGAAGTAGAAACCAATAGCCAAGATAAACTGTAAGTATGTTCCTTGCCCAAATGTGGCACTCAAATGATAAAATAAAGTTGCATATGTCACCTAATTTTACACAGGTTAAACCAAAAGTGCTGGAGTTTCACTTATTGCTCAAACCTTTGGAGTCTTCAGAAGTCCTGTTTATTTTATACACCTAATTACTCACTCTATTGTTTCCCTAAAAATCAAATGAAGACAAACTCTTCTCTTTGTTTCTTTGTTTCCCCTCATTTCCCTTCCTATTTCCTTTTCTTCCTATTCACTTTCATTTCTATTCCCTTCCCTTCACTTCCCTTCCCTTTCCTTCCCTTTCTTTTCTTGTTCTTCTTGGTATAGCACGAGGAAGAGGTGAATAGGATGCTATGCAGAGGTACAACAGCTGACAGTGCATGAGAAGAGAATGCAAGGCAGGGAGGAGGAAGCCATTAGGAGACTAATCAGCAGTGTGCACATTGGCTCTGAAAGGTAAGAAAGCATTGCACAGAGATGGTGTATGAAGGAGACATGAGTTTGGGAAATAGATAGAATGCGAAAAATAAGTAAATTAATTGAGACAGTGAGTAATTAAGTTGAAAGTTACAAGAATCAGATTTCCCACTTGGAGAAGGCATTTACTTACATGGGGAGGGAGAAGATCAAAAAGAAATTGACATGTTGAATTAGAATTGGAGATATCATATGAGGACATGATTTTAAGATTTTCCTTTTTTTTTTTTTTAACTTTTTGTGGAGACAAGGGCCTCACTTTGCTGAACTCCTGGCTTCAGGTGATCCTCCTGCCTCAGCCTCCCAAACTGCAAGGATTATAAGCACGAGCCACTGAGATTTTCTTCAATAGAGCTATCCTCAGATGGTTCCTTCCTTAGTGAGCAACAAGCCAGTTGGCATTTATGACCATGCCTATAGATATCCTAGTTGTAGTAGAAGAGGTACTAAAATATGTTTTTCTTCTTTTTTTCTCTTAACGATCACCAAACAACTTAAAAAACTAAAAGAAAGAAACTATCTTAAGTAAAAATTTAATTTAAAAAAAAACAGTCAGGACTGACTAGTTGGATGGCTTGACCCATGGAGAGGAAGGAATAGCAGTGTGGTGTGGCAGCCTATCTGAAAGCCACACATGGCAGGGGAGCACCCACCCCCAGCCAAGGGAAGTGCTGAGTGAGCCTGCTACCTACCCTGGGAAACCATGCTTTTTCCACACAACTGTGCAATCCATGAATCAGAAGATCCCACTCAGGAACCCATGCCACCGGGGCCTTGAGCCCCAACCACAAAGCCACGTAGATTCTCAACACCACTCAGCTAGAATCGGTGTAAGCCTGCTAAGTTCCCAGCAAGGAGGGGTGGCCATCACCACTCCTGTGGCTGCCTGCAGTTTAAGCCATCTGAACTCCTTGGGGGAGAGGCGGCAGCCAACACTGCGAGTGTAGGGCCTCCCTGCAGGAACTCCAACTCCAACCATGGGCTCAGGGACAGAACTCTGATCTCCCTGGGCCTGAGCCCTTAGGGGTAGGGGTGGCAGTAGTCTCTGTGGACCAGCAGACTTAGTCTTTCCTCCTGCTAGTTCTGAGAAATCCAGGCAGCCCAGATGAGTAGGTTTCCCCCCAGCTCAGCATACCTCTTCCACCAGGGGATAGCCAAAGTGCCTTGTTAAATGGGTCCTGCTTGTCATGCCACCCAACAGGGTGAGACCCCCTGTATTAGTCTGTTGATAAAGACATACCCGAGTCTGGGAAGAAAAAGAGGTTGAACTGGACTTACAGTTCCACATGGCTGGGGCGGCCTCAGAATCATGGCAGAAGGGAAAAGGCACTTCTTACTTGGCAGCAGCAAGAGAAAATTAGGAAGAAGTGAAAGCAGAAACCCCTGATAAACCCGTTAGATCTCGTGAGACTTGTTCACTATCACGAAAATAGCACGAGAAAGAGCAGCCACCATGATTCAAATTACTTCCCCTGGGTCCCTCCCACAACATGTGGAAATTCTGGGAGATACAATTCAAGTTGAGATTTGGCTGGGGACACAGCCAAATCATATCACCCCCCACCAATAGGGGTTGTCAGACATCCTATACAGGAGCGTTCCTACTGGCATCCAGTTGGTGCCCCTAAAGGTCAGAGATCCCAGAGGAAGGAGCAGGCATCCATCTTTACTGTTCTCCAGCCTCCTCGAGTGACATCTTCAGATGCAGGAGCGAACCACATGAATAGGGCCTGAAGTCAACCCCCAGGAAACAGCAGCAGCCCTCCAGAAGAGGGACCTGACTATTGAAAGAAAAACAAACAAAAAGAAAGCAACAACAACAGCATCAACAACAACAACAAAAGTTTCCACAAAAACCTCATCCGAGAGTCAGCAACCTCAAAGATCAAAAATAGACAAATTCATGAAGATGAGAAAGAATCAACAAAAAAATCGGAAAACCAAAAGGCCAGAGTGCCTCTTCTCCAAATGATTGCAACACCTCTCCAGCAAGGGTGCAGAACTGGATGGAAGATAAGATGGACGAATTGACAGAAGTAGGCTTCAAAAGGTGGTTAATAACAAACTTTGCTGAGGTAAAAGAGAATGTTCTAACCCAATGCAAAGAAGCTATGAACATTGATAAATGGTTAGAGAAGCTGCTAACTAGAAGAACCAGTTTAGAGAGGAACATAAATGACCTAATGAAGTTGAAAACTGCAGCACGAGAACTTCGTGAAGCACACACAAGTATCGATAGCCGAATTAGTCAAGTGAGAGTAAGAATATCAGATATGTAATCCCAGCACTTTGGGAGCCTGAGGCAGGTGGATCACCTGAGGTTAGGAGTGAAGACCAGTCTGGCCAACATGGCAAGACCCCGTCTCTACTAAAAATACAAAAAATTACCTGGGCATGGTGCTTATAATCCCAGCTACTTGGGAGGCTAAGGCAGGAGAATCGCTTGAACCTGGGTGGTGGTGGTTGCAGTGAGCCAAGATCACACCACTTCACTCCAGCCCGAGTGACACAGCAAGACTCTGTCTCAAGAAAAAAAAAAAAAAAGAATATTAGAGATGGAAGACTATCTTGCTGAAATAAGGAAGGCAGACAAGATTAGAGAAGAAAGGATGAAAAGGAATGAGCAAAACCTCTGAGAAATGTGGCACCATATAAAAAGACCAAACCTACAACTGATTGGAATACCTAAAAGAGATGAAGAGAATAGAACCAAGTTGGAAAACACACTTCAGGATACTATCCAGAAGAATGTCCCTAACTTAGTAAGACAAGGCCAACATTCAAATTCAGGAAATACAGAGAACCACACTAAGACACTCCACAAGAAGATCAACCCCAAGACATATAATCATCAGATTCTCCAAGGTTGACATGAAGGAAAAAAAGTTAAGCATAGCCACAGAGAAATGGGCCAGGTCACCTACAAAGGGAAGCTCATCAGACTAACAATGGATCTCTCTCCAGAAACCCTATAAGCCAGAAGAGAGTGGGGGCCAATATTCAACATTCTTTAAAAAAAATAAATAAAAGAGAGAGAATTTTCTTTTCTCTTTGAGACAGAGTCTCGCTCTGTCACCCAGGCTGGAGTGCAGTGGCGCCACCTCGGCTCACTGCAAGTTCCGCCTCTCAGGTTTATGCCATTCTCCTGCCTCAGCCTCCCAGTGTAGCTGGAACTACAGGTGCCTGGCACCGCGCCCAGATAATTTTTTTGTATTTTAGTAGAGACAGGGTTTCACCGTGTTAGCAGGATGGTCTTGATCTCCTGACCTTGTGATCTGCCCGCCTAGGCCTCCCAGAGTGCTGGGATGAAGGCATGAGCAACTGCACCCAGCCAAAAAAGAGAATTATCAACCCAGAATTTCATATCCAGCCAAACTAAGCTTCACAAATGAAAGAGAAATAAAATCCTTTTAAGACAAGCAAAGGCTGAGGGAATTAGTCACCACAAGGCTTGCCTTGCAAGAGCTCCTGAAGGAAGCACTAAATATGCAAAGGAAAAATTGGTACCAGCCACTACAAAACACACGAAAATATAAAGACCAATGACACTATGAAGAAATGGCATCGACTAGTGTGCAAAATAACTAGCTAGCATCATGATGACAGGATCAAATTCACACATAACAATACTAACCTTAAATGTATATGGGCTAAATGCTCCAATTAAAAGACACAGACTGGCAAATTGGATAGAGTCAAGACCTATCAGTGTGCTGTATTCAAGAGATCCATCACACATGCAAAGACACACATAGGCTCAAAGTGAAGGGATGAAGGAAAATTTACAAAGCAAATGGAAAGCTGAAAAGAGCAGGAGTTGCAATCCTAGTCTCCGACAAAACAGACTTTAAACAAAAAGAGATTTTTTAAAAAGACAAAGAAGGGCATTACATAATAGTAAAGGGATCAATTCAATAAGAAGAGCTAGCTATCCTAAATATATACGCACTCAATACAGGAGCATTCAGATTCATTAAAAAAAAAAAAAAAAGTTCTTAGAGACCACCAAAGAGACTTAGACTCCCACACAATAATAGTGGGAGACTTTAACACTCCACTGTCAATATTAGACAGATCAGTGAGATAGAAAATTAACAAGGATATTCAGGACTTGAATTAAACTCTGGATCAAATGGGCCTAATAGACATCTACAGAACTCTCCACCCCAAAACAACAGAATATACGTTCTTCTCGGTGACACATGGCAATTACTCTAAAATTGACCACATATTTGGAAATAAAACACTCCTCAGCAAATGCAAAATAACTGAAATCATAACAATCTCTCAAGACCACAGTGCAATCAAATTAGAACTCGAGATTAAGAAACTCACTCAAAACCACACAGCTACATGGAAATTGAACAACCTGTTCCTGAATAACTCCTGGGTAAATAATGAAATTAAGGGAGGAATCAAGTTCTTTGAGACCAATGAGAACAAAGAGACAAGATACCAGAATCTCTGGGACACAGTTAAAGCAGTGTTAAGGGGGCAATTTATCGAACTAAATGCCCACATTGGAAAGCTAGAAAGATCTCAAGTTGACACCCTAACATCACAATTAAAAGAACTAGAGAAGCAAAAGCAAACAAATCCAAAAGCTAGCAGAAGACAAAAAAAAACTACGATCAGAGCAGAAGTGAAGGAGATAGAGACATGAAAAACCATTTAAAAAATCAAAGAATCCAGGAGCTAGTTTTTTGAAAAAAATTAATAAAATAGCTAGACTAATAAAGAAGAAAAGAGAGACAAATCAAATACACACAATAAAAAATGTTAAAGGGGATATCACCACTGACCCCACAGAAATTCAAACTACCATCAGAGAATACTATAAATACCTCTAAGCGAATGAACTAGAAAATCTAGAAGTGGATAAATTCCAAGACCAAACCAGGAAGAAGTTGAATCCCTGAATAGACCAATACAAAGTTCTGAAATTGACTCAATAGTAAATAGCATACCAACCAAAAAAAGCCCAGGACCAGACTGATTCAGAGTTGAATTCTACCAGAAGTACAGAGGAGTTGATATCATTCCTTCAGAAACTATTCCAAACAACTGAAAAAAAGGGACTCCTCTCCAAATCTTTTTTTTTTTTTTTTTTTTTTTTTGACAGAGTCTCACTGTCACCTAAACTGGAGTACAATGGCACAATCTTGGCTCACTGCAACCTCCGCCTTCTGGGTTCAAAAGATTCTCCTGCCTCAGCCTCCCAAGTAGTTGGGGTTACAGGCACACACCGCCACATCCAGCTAATTTCTGTTATTTTTAGTAGAGATGGAGTTTCACCATGTTGGCCAGGCTGGTCTCAAGCTCCTAACCTCAAGTGATTCACCCACTTTGGCAATAGGGTGCTGGCATTACAGGCATAAGCCACTGTGCCTGGCCCTCCTCCCTAAATCATTTTATGAGACCAGCATCATCCTACTATTGAAACCTGGTAAAGACACAACAACAAAAAAAGAAAACTTCAGGCCAGTATCTCTGATGAACATCAATGCAAAAATCCTCAATAAAATACTGGCAGGCTGGACATGGTGACTCATGCCTATAATCCCAGAACTTTGGGAGCCTGAGGCAGGTGGATCACTTGAGACCAGGAGTTTGAGACCAGCCTGGCCAACATGCGAAACCCTGTCTCTACTTAAAAAAAAAAAAGCCAGGCGAGGTGGCGTGTGCCTATAGTCCCAACTACTTGGGAGGCTGAGGCAGGAGAATCGCTTGAAACCAGGAGTGGGAGGTTGCAGTGAGCCAAGATCATGCCACTGCGCTCTAGCCTGGGCGACAGAGTAAGACTCCATCTCTATAAATGAATGAATGAATGAATGAATAAATAAACAAATAAAACTGGCAAACTGAATCCAGCAGCACATCAAAAAGCTTATCCACCACAATCAAGTTGACTTCATCCCAGGGATGCAAGGCTAGTTCAACAGCCACAAATCAATAAATATAATTAATCACATAAACCGAACTAATAACAAAAACCACATGATTATCTTAATAGATGCAGAAAAGGCCTTTGATAAAATTCAACATCCCTTCATGCTAAAAACTCTCAATAAACTAGGTATTGATGGAACGTAACTCAAAATAAGAGCTATTTATGACAAACTCACAACCAATATCATACTGAATGGGCAAAAGCTGGATGCATTCCCTTTGAAAACTGGCAAAGACAAGGACGCCCTCTCTCACCACTCACATTCAACATAGTATTGGAAGATCTGGCCAGGGTAGTCAGGCAAGAAAAAAATAAAAAATAAAGCAAATTTAAATAGGAAAAGAGGAAGCTGATAACCAATTTCAGCAAAGTCTCAGGATACAAAACTAATGTGCAAAAATCACAAGCATTTCTATACACCAATAGAAAAGCAGAAAGCCAAATCATGAATGAACTCTTATTCACAATTGATAAAAGAGAATAAAATACCTAGGAATACAGCTAACAAGGGACACGAAGGACCTCTTCAAGGAGAACTGCAAACCACTGCTCAAGGAAATAAGGGAGGACACAGATGGAAAAACATTCCTTCCTTATGGATAAGAAGAATAGATATTGTGAAAAGGGCCATACTGCCCTAGGTAATTTATAGATTCAATGATATTCCCATCAAACTAACATTGACATTCGTCAGAGATTTAGAGAAAACTATTTTAAAATTCATATGGAATCAAAACAATCCTAAGCAAAAAGAACAAAGCTGGAGCCATCAAGTTACTTGACTTCCAACTATGCTACAAGGTTAGCTGGAGCCATCAAGTTACCTGACTTCAAACTATGCTACAAGGCTACAGTAGCCAAAACAGCACGGTACTGGTACCAAAAGAGACATATAGACCAATGGAACAGAACAGAGACCTCAGAAATAAGACCACACATCTACAACCGTCTGATCTTCAACAAACCTGACAAAAACAAGCAACAGGGAAAATATTCCCTATTTAATAACTGCTGCTGGGAAAACTGGCTAGCCATATGCAGAAAACTGAAACTGGCCCCCTTCATTATACCTTATACAAAAATTAAATCAAGATAGATTAAAGACTTAAATGTAAAACCCAAAACCATAAAAACCCTAGAAGAAAACCTAGGCAATACCATTTAGAACATAGACATGGGCAAAGGTTTTATGATGAAATCTCCAAAAGCAACTGCAACAAAAGCTAAAATAGACAAATGGGATCTGATTAAACTAAAGAGCTTCTGAACAGCAAAAGAAACTATCATCAGAACAAACAGGTAATTTACAGAATGAGAGAAAATTTTTGCAATCAACCCAACTGACAAAGGTCTAATATCCAGAATTTACAACGAATTTAAACAAATTTACAAGAAAAAAAAAAAACATCATAACTGGGCAAAGGAGGCCAGGTGCAGTGGCTCACACCTGTAATCCCAACATTTTGGGAGGCTGAGCAGTTGGGTGGAACACCTGAGGTCAGGAGTTCAAGATCAGCCTGACCAACATGATAAAACCTCATCTCTACTAAAAATACAAAAATTAGCCAGGTGTGGTAGCACACACCTGTAATCCCAGCTACTCAGGAGGCTGAGGCATGAGAACTGCTTGAACCCAGGACATAGAGATTGCAGAGAGCCAAGATCATGCCAGTGCACTCCAGCCTGGGCGACAGAGTGAGACTCTGTCTCAAAAAAAAAAAAAAAAGATGGACAAAGGATATGAACAGACACTTCTCAAAAGAAGACATTTATGTGGCCAGCAAACATACAGAAAGAAGCTCAATATCACTGATCATTAGAGAAATGCAAATTAAAACTGCTGTCATCTCATGCCAGTCAGAATGGAGATTATTAGAAAGTCAAGAAACAACAGGTGCTGGTGAGGATGTGGAGAAATAGGAACGCTTTTACATTGTTGGTGGGAATGTAGATGAGTTCAACCATTGTGGAAGACAGTGTGGCAATTCCTCAAGGATCTAGAACCAGAAATATCATTTGAGCCAGCAATCCCATTACTGGGTATATACCCAAAGGAATATAAATCATTCTATTATAAAGATCCAAGCACAGGTATGTTATTGAAGCACTAATCACAATATCTAAGACATGGAACTAACCCAAATGCCCATCAGCAATAGACTGGATAAAGACAATGTGGTACACATCCACCATGGAATACTACGCAGCCACAAAAAGGAATGAGATCATGTCCTTTGCAAGGACATGGATGAGGCTGGAAGCCATCATTCTTAGCAAACTAACACAGGAACAGAAAACCAAATATCCCATGTTCTCACTTATAAGTGGGAGTTGATCAATGAGAACACATGGACATGAAGAGGGGAACAACACACACCAGGGCCTATCGGTGGTAGTGGGGTAGGGCAAGGGGAGGGAGAGCATCGGTACAAACAGCTAATGCATGTGGGGCTTAAAACCTAGGTGACAGGTGATAGCTGCAGCAAATCACCATAGTACACGTATACCTGTGTAACAAACCTGCACGTTCTGCACATGTATCCCAGAACTGAAAGTAAAAAATAAATAAATAAATAAATAAATAAATAAACAATAAAAATACCCCAAATGCTACAATATTATTTACATTAAAATTATCCAAAGAATATAAAAATAATAGAAATAAAATGTATTTCAGTGTTTATGTAATGCAAATATAACAATTCCATATATATGCAATGTGATAAAATATACTTCAGTATATATGTCATGTTGTGGCAAATGCAATAGAGAAAAAGAGCTTGCAAATTGAGTACAAGAAAAAACGCCCAGTGGAAGTTGAAAACAACATTCTGGCTGGCAGTAAATTACACAGCTGGTGCCACTTGGGGAGTAAAAAGGAAAAATATATTTAAAGCCTGGTGATTATTTTGGAAGACTCAAAAAAACACCCTCCAGTTTCTTAAAAATAATTTTTTCTTAACTGTAAACCTCATGCTCTCTGTTTTCCTTATAGGCTTAATAACTCCAGTTGATATTTCAAGGAGATTTTTATTTTAGAACTTGAAAATAATATTATACTAAAAATCATATAGTATGATTAGGTGAGAACAGAAAGCAATGGGCAGGAAAAAGCCCTATCAATAATTCAAATATATTATAAAATGACAAGAATCTTTAAAGTACGGTAGTAACATTGGAATAAAAGACCATTAATGAAATAAAATATAGAGTATAGAAATATGCCCTGTTTTATGGTTAATATTAGATAAAGGAGGAATCACAAATCCATAAGAAAGAAGAAAGTATTTTTTAAAATATTGGCAATTTATAAATTTTGGAAAAAAAATGCTCACTTCACCCTATAGTTCCAAATAAAATCTAAATAGATTGAATATTAGAATCTGAAGAAATTAAAACCAAAGGAGAAAAGGTAAGAAAAGTGACCGTTTGTCAAATATCCGATGAAACACGCCGAACACATAAGTAACATGATATTGACAATATAATCACATTACATGTATGTACCTTAAAAAAACTGAAATACAAAAGAAAATAACAAGCTGGATAAAAACATTAGCAGCAAAAACGACCAAAAAATGAGTTATTACTTTACAGAAAGTTTATACAAACCAATAAGAAAACTGCAAATGAGCAAATTATATCAGGCAGCAATTCTCTAATGAAGAAATAAAAGTAGCCAATAAAAAGTTAGAAAATGGCCAGGCACAGTAGCTCAAGCCTGTAATCCTACCACTATGGGAGACTGAGGCGGGAGGATCTCTTGAGGTCAGGAGTTCAACACCAGCCTGGCCAACACGGTGAAACCCAACATGGTGAAAACTGTCTCTACAAAAATTACAAAAATTAGCCAGACATGGTGGCATACGACTGTAATCCCAACTACTTGGGAGTATGAAGCAGCAGAATCGCTTGAACTAAGGAGGCGGAAGCTGCAGTGAGCCAAGATCGCATCACTGCACTCCAGCCTGGTGACAGAGTGAGACTCTCTCTGAAAGGAGAGAGAGAAGAAAGAGAGAGAGGGAGAGATGAGTTTTTCAAAACAGAAGCATGACTATAATTTTACACCTGTAATCCCAGCACTTTGGGAGGCCCAGGCAGGCAGATCACCTGAGGTCAGGAGTTCAAGACCAGCCTGGCCAACATGGTGAAACCCCATCTCTACTAATAATAGAAAAATGAGCGAGGCGTGGCAGAGGGTGCCTGTAATCCCAGCTAGTCAGGAGACTGAAGCAGGAGAATCACTTGAACCCGGGAGGCGGAGGTTGCAGTGAACTGAGATCAGGCCACTGCACTCCAGCCTGGGCAACAGAGCGAGACTCCCTCTCAAAAAAAACAAGTAATAATAATAATTACTGTGAACTGACAACTGAAATAAACACCCAAGGGCAATGGCTCAGTAACATCGTTGTCACATATGCAGTGCCTCACTTTAGAAAAAGTGAGAACTACGGAAGTGTCCAGAGAGCTTTTTAAAGACTATTACAGCACCAATTTAAAATTATTCTTGCCAGTTGTGGTGATGCGAGCCTGTAGTCTCAGTTACTTGGGAGACTGAGACAGGAGGATTTCTCGTGCCCTGGAGTCCAGCCTGGGCAACATAGTGAGATCCTATCTCTAAAATTAAAAAAATTAAAAATTAATATATAAAGGTATCTTTATTAGGTAATACGCATACATAAGTTACAAAAATTTTAAAGTAGAGAAAGATGTGCAGTAAAAAGTAAATTTCCCTTCCACTTTAGTTACCCTCTCAAAAGAAAAGAACTGCTACCAGTTTCTCAGAGCTAAAACTATCTTACGTAACCTTTCTTCCCCAAAACTTTTTGTATTTCCATTTCAGTTTTCTACAACCTTAATCCACACACAGACTCTACATAGTGTAGTCATAAAGAGGACTGTACCACAGCACAAAGTTAACCCTCTGAAACAGGCTAATATAATGACTAGGAAACAGATAAAGCCAGCCCACTGTCAAGATGATATTAATGGGCTTTGGATACTATTCTTCAATGTGAAAGAGAACTCACTTTTATCAAGGTGTATTTTAGGATTAGATTGGCTTATTTGAAACAATCACTATACCAAGGGGAGTGGGGTTAGCCTGAGTTAGACAATTCAGGCATGTCCCTTAGAACTGGGGTCAGCCCTAAGCCATAATGACAATATACCAGAACAAGGTGGAAATTGACCTTATTGGTCAGCCTCAGTGTCCAATACACCAAAAATCTCTCTGTGACATTGACACAAACATGAATAGTCACATCAAACTATTCGATTCTTAATTTAGAAAAACCATCAAAGTACACGACCTGCCTTAGACTGTGTGGAGAAAATAAGTATATTTACCTACACAGGGTTAGACAGAGTTATTCTATGAACTTAACAGAAAAAATTATTTAATTGTTATAAAATTTCCATAGTCTCCCCTTATCTGTGGAAGACACATTCCAAGACCCCCATTCCAAGATGCCTGAAACATGGATAGTACTAAACCTGATTGCCATTGATAACCTACAGGTCACATTTGACAGTTTTCTTTAAAAGTAAATAGGTGAACGGGCACAGGGGCTCATGCCTCTAAGCTCAGCACTTTGGGAGGCAGAGGCGGGGGGATCACTTGAGGTCAGGAGTTCGAGACCAGCCGGGCCAACATGGTGAAACCCCATCCGTAATAAAAATACAAAAATTAGCCTGGCAGATGCCTGTAATTAGGTGGCAGATACCTGTAATCCCAGATGCTTGAGAGACTGAGGCAGGAGAATCACTTGAACTTGGGAGGCAGAGGTTGCAGTGAGCCGAGATCATGACATTGCACTCCTGCCTGGGCAATACAGCAAGACTCTGTCTCAAAAATAAATAAATAAGTAAACAGGTTCCCAGATTAACGGCCTAAGGAAGGTTTTATAATTCATGGCAACCCCTGTCCCTGAGTAAAGAATCTGATCATAAGTTACTGAAATTGTTGATGTGCTGATTAATGCATAACCTACTGACACTGAAAGGACACTGATTTATTTCTGAATCTTAAAGTTTTACTGACTGTCTTGCATGTAGATATTAACATTTTAGCTCATATGTTGCAACTGTATCCAAAATTGCAACCTCTTTATGGTATCTTCCAATAAAAAAAGCACAACTATGGTAAGAGGAATTCCCCTTCCTTCTCCTAAACTTTCCTACAAAAGCCCTCCAACTTATGAGACTCCAGAATGCTCCCAATTTTGTTGTGTGTTTTCCCAGGTCAATCCTCATATTTGGCTTCCAATAAACCTTTATCAAATGATTTCTACCTCAAAAGTTTTAGTTTCGGTTAACACCATCAATTGGACCGTGTTTCTGTTCCTATCTACTACCCACAAATGTAAGGCCTTTTCCTTTTAACTAAGCACTTATCATCATCTGTACCTATAACTTTTGCAGTTTGAGATACAACAGCAAAACTAGCATGAAATTATTTTTCCTTCTTCACAGTTTCACAGATATATTTGTTCTTACCATAGATCTTAGCAACCTTGACACACAATTTTTTCTTTCCTTTTTGAGAACTTTCACCTTTTCACTCAAAGGAAGTACTTCATGGTTTCTCTTTGGCATATCTGAATTACCAACATCATTACTCCTGCACTTTGAGACCATCATTAAATAAAAGGGTTACTTGAACACATGCATTGCAATAACACAACAGTCAATCTAATAACTGAGAAGACTACTATATGACTAATGAGCAGGTACCATATGCAGTGTGAAAATACTAGACAAAGAGATGATTCATCTCCCAAATGAAAAGTCATGAGATTTCATCATGCTATTCAGAGTGTTCTGTATTTTAAAACTGAGGAATTGTTTATTTCTGAATTTTCCATTTTATATTTTTGGACCACAGTTGAGCACAGGTAACTGAAACCATGGGAAGTGATATCTCTAATAAGGGGGGAACTTCTGTATTCCATATTACAATCTATCATCTAAAACTATTAAAGACACCAAAGGCAGCCTAATTTATCCACATGATTTAACAAAAACAGATCAGATACTTATATTTTTTTTCTTTTTCTTTTCTTTTTTTTTTTTCTTTTTCTTTTTTCTTGTCATCCAGGCTGGAGTGCAATGGTGTGATCTTGCTCACAGCAACCTCCACGTCCCAGGTTCAAGCTATTCTCCTGCCTCAGCCGCCCGAGTAGCTGGGATTACAGGCACCTGTCACCATGCCTGGCTAATTTTTAGAGACAATGTTTCACCATGTTGGCCAGGCTGGTCTTGAACTCCTGACTTCAGGTGATCCGCCCACCTTGGCCTCCCCGTGCTGGGATTACAGGTGTAAGCCACCATGCTCTGCTCTCTAAAAGTTTTTTCAAATAGGCCAATTTACTGTTAACAATAGATAAGAAGCAAATAGCACCAAATTCCTATTCCCTTATTCTTTCATGCCTCACCTCAGAGTGTGTTGTCCTTCTGAGAAGAAGAACAAAAAATAGAAAAAGTTTTCGGGAAGAAAGGTTACATAAGATAGTTTTAGCTCTGAGAAACTGGCAGCAGTTCTTTTCTTCCAAATAGTCTCTCCCCTTCAAGGCACATGTGACTGGCTACTGACACAGCGTTAATGGCTCCTCCAGGACCATTGCTTGTCCATAGGCTCTCCATAAAGCCTTTTCTGGAAAGGGAGCTGGAGAGCTAAAGTAGGGTCTATAGCTACAATTCAAATTTTACATAATGCATGCTAGTATGCTTCTCTCTATCCAAAATAGGCACTTGTCCCACTCATCCAAGTTTCCTACCTAAGAAGCAATAGCCTTTACATAATAAAGACCCATTTATGGAACCAAATACCAAACTGTTTTATCTTGCTTAAGATGACAATGTTGGGCAATATTTAGAAAATAAATTACTTTCATGAGCATAAAGTCCTGATGAGTACAAAATGTTGTCTAGCTCACTATATAATACATTCCCAAAACATTACAAACTAAATTGTAACTTTTGCTTGTCCTTTTCCCAAGAGGAGATAATCATAAATAATTCTGCCTAAGGAACTCCCATTAAAGGCCTGACACATCTTCCCTTTCCTCTCTCCAAATGAGATGATCTCATAGAAACTTACATCTTCAATTTGTCATACTACAAATAATTGTTGGTATCTGTTCTTAACATTATAGTCTCTGCTTTTTTTTTTTTCAGTTACAAATTCTTTACATAGTGCTAATATATTTGCTGCATCTTTTTAGCAGAGATTTAAAAGAAAATGATTTATGTTTCATTGATACAGAGTATAATCAATCCTTTAAAAATATATTTTTAATTTCTTTCTTTTGGTGTTGTGTTTTTTTTTATTTTTTTTTTTTTTTTTTTTTTGCTTGTTTGTTTGTTTGAGACGGAGTCTTGGTCTTGTGGCCCAGGCTGGTCTGTAAAAGCGCAATCTTGGCTCAGGGCAACCTCCACCTTCCAGGTTTAAGCAATTCTCCTGCCTCAGCCTCCCAATAAGCTGGGACTACAGGCACGTGCCACCACACCTGGCTAATTTTTTTGTATTTTCAGTGAACACAGGGTTTCATCATGTTATCCAGGCTGGTCTGGAACTCCTGGCCTCAGGTGATCTGCCCACCTCAGCCTCCCAAAGTGCTGGGATTACAGGCAAGAGCTACCACTCCAGGCCAATTTTTTTTTCAGTCGTTTTGGGGGAACAGGTGATATTTTGTTACATGGATAAGTTCTTCAGTGGTAATCTCTGAGATTTTGGTGCACCTGTCACCCAAGCAGTGTACACTCTACCCAGCGTGTAGTCTTTTATCCCTCACCCACTTTGTTCCCTTCCTCTCAAGTCCTCAAAGTCCATTATATCATTCCTATGCCTTTGTGTCCTCGTAACTTAGCTTCCACTACAAATGAGAACACAGGATACTTGGTTTTCCATTCCTGAGTTACTTCACTCAGAATAATGTTCTCCAACTCCATCCAGGTTGCTGCAAGTGCCATTATTTCATTACTTTTTATGGCTGAGTGGTATTCAGTGGTGTATATTCTTTATCCAATTGTTGGTCAATGGGCATTTATACTGGTTCTGTATTTTTTTCAGTTGCAAATTGTGCTACTATAAACATGAGTGTGCAAGTGTTTTTTTCATATAATGACTTATTTTCCTCTAGGTAGATACCCAGTAGTGGGAGTGCTAAATCAAATGGTAGTTCTACTTTTAGTTCTTTAAGGAGTCTCCACACGGTTTTCCACAGTGGTTGTACTAGTTTACATTCCCACCAGCAGTGTAAAAGTGTTCCCTCTTCACAACATCCAAACCAATATCTATTATTTTTTTGATTTTTTAATTATAGCCATTCTTGAAGGAGTAAGGTGGTATCTCATTGTGTTCCCTGAATAATTAGTGATGTTGAGCATTTTTCTTACATTTATTGGCCATTTGTATATCTTTTCTTTTCTTTTCTTTTTTTTTTTTTTGGCGGGGGGACGGAGTCTTGTTCTGTCTGCCAGGCTGGAGTGCAGTGCATGATCTCGGCTTACTGCAACCTCCGCCTCCCGGGTTCAAGGGATTCTCCTGCCTCAGCCTCCTGAGTAGCTGGGATTACAGGCACGTATTACCATGCCCAGCTAATTTTTGTATTTTTAGTAGCGATGGGGTTTCACCAGGCTGGTCTCAAACTCCTGACCTCAGGAAATCCATCCACCTCGACCTCCCAAAGTGCTGGGATTACAGACATGAGCCACCGCACCCAGCCTGTGTATCTTCTTCTGAGAATTATCTACTCATGTCCTTTGCCCACTTTTATGTGGGATTATTTGTTTTTTTCTTGATTTGTTTGAGTTCCTTGTAGATTCTGGATATTACTCCTTTGTCAGGTGCATAGTCTGTGAATATTTTCTCTGATTCTGTGGGTTGTCTGTTTGCTTATTATTTCTTTTGCTATGTAGAAGCTTTTTATTTTAATTAGGTCCCATCTATTTATCTTTTTGTTGCATTTGCTTTTGGGTTCTCGGTCATGAACTTTTTGTCTAAGCCAACATCTAAAAGAGTTTTACCAATTTTATCTTCTAGAATTTTTATGGTTTCAGGTCTTAGATTTAAGTATTTGACTCACCTTGAATTGATTTTTGTATAAGATGAGAACAAGGATTTTTCATTCTTTTACATGTGGCTTGCTAATTATCCCATCACCATTTGTTGAATAGAATGTCCTTTCCTCACTTTATGTTTTTGTTTGTTTTGTTGGAGATCAGTTGGCTGTAAGCATTTGGCTTTATTTCTGGGTTTTCTACTCTGTTTCATTGGTCTATGTCAATATTCCTGATGAACACAGGTGCAAAAATCCTCAACAAAATAGTAGCTAACCAAATCCAACAGCATATCAAAAAGATAATACACCATGATCAAGTAAGTTTCATACCAGGGATGCAGGGATAATTCAGCATACACAAGTCAATAAATACATCACATACGCAGAGTTAAAAACAGAAATCATATGATCATCTCAACAGATAAAGAAAAGGCATTTGGCAAAATCCAGCACCACTTTATGATTAAAACCCTCAGCAAAATTAGCACAGAAGGGACATATCTCAAGGTAATAAAAGCCATCTATGACAGTCCCACAGTCAACATTATACTGAATGGGGAAAAGTTGAAAGCATTTCCCCTGACAACTGGAACAAGGCAAGGATGCTCACTTTCGCTACTTTTACTCGACATCGTACTGAAGTCCTAGCCAGAGCAATCAGACAAGAGAAAAATAAAGGGCATCCAAATTGGTAAAGAGGAAGTCAAACTGTCGCTGTTTACCAATGATATGATCATATACCCAGAAAATGCTAAAGACTCATCCAAAAAGCTCCTAGATCTGATAAATGAATTCAGTAAAATTTCAGGATACAAAAATCAATGTACACAAATCAGTATCATGGCTATGCACCAACAAGGACAAGATTGAGAAACAATCAATAACTCAATCCTTTTTACAGCAACTGCAGAAAATAAAAATAAAATAAAATACGTAGGAACATACCTAACCAAATAAGTGAAATATCTCTACAAGGAAAACTACAAAAGACTGCTGAAAGACATCATCAACCACACAAACAAATGGAAACACATCCCATGCTCCTAGATGGGTAGAATCAATAGTGGGAAAAATGACCATACTGCCAAAAGCAATCTACAGATTCAATGCAATTCCCACAAAACTAGAAAAAAAATCCTAAAATTCATGTGAAACCAAAAAAGACCCCACATAGCCAAAGCAAGACTAAGCAAAAAGAACAAATCTGGAGGCATCACATTACCCAACTTCAAACTATACTACAAAGCTATAGTTACCAAAACAGCAAGGTACTGGTATGTACTATCTGCTTTTCTAATACATTGAAACCAGTGTTGTAGTATATCCATTTATTATAGATTTAATAGTTACCATGTAAGTTCAATGCCTTTAGTAAACCAAACTTTCCAGTATAGTTTTTATGTGCATATAACATAATATTAAGACAAATCTAAATTTTTCACAATTATTTGCTAGATAAATGTGGAGTCCTAACTGGGAGGAGGTGGGGGCACAGAGTCAAGCTGGTGGGACCAGGGTAAAGCAAAAAGAAGCAGCAAATGAGCTATAATACAAGTCTGCCTTTCTTCATGGTCCAGGACACATAACTGTCCTGTGCAAACAACTCACAACCTTCCTGTGACCAGTTATCACCAGACCCTCAGCTGATAGAAAAACTGTAAGTTAGCTCAATGCAACCTTGACATTAATACTGCACAAAGCCCTCTTCAACACACAGCACAAGCTCCATTCTATAAAATCCTATAAAATTTCCAGCATCTCTGTCTCTTTGTAGTTAGCTCCTCTCTTGCTAACTTGCCTGTTGCTTTCTTGCAATGTATTTTCATACTTTCTCTAACAAATCTGTCTTTATTTATCTACAACTGTCTTGGTAAATTTTTCTTACCCCCACACTTCTAGCCCCAGATAGTCACTATTCATCCACCACAGTAAAGATATCATACAACTTGCCCAGGCACGGTGGCTCATGCCTGTAATCCCAACACTTTGGGAAGCTGAGGCGGGTGGATCACTTGAGGGCAGGAGTTCAAGACCAGCCTGGCCAATGTGGTGAAACCCTGTCTCTACTAAAAATACAAAAATTAGCCGAGCATGTTGGCATGCACCTGTAATCCAAGCTACTCAGGAGGCTGAGGCAGGAGAATCACTTGGACCGGAGGCGGAGGTTGTAGTGAGCAGAGATGGCAAGACTCTGTCTCGAAAACACACACACACATACACACACACACACACACTACTTAATTCAAACAGCTATTGATTACTAGATAGAGTCATATGAAAGTACCAACATTTGATCATTTTGACCTACAAAAACAGCCACGTCCAGGTATGGTGGCTCACACCTATAATCCCAGCACTTTGGGAGGCTGAGGCAGGAGTATTGCTTGAGCCCAAGAGTTCAAGGCTGCAGTGAGCTATGACTGCATCACTGCACTCCAGCCTAGGTGACAGAGCAAGACCCTGTCTCTAAAATTAATTAATTAAAAATAGCAATAGCATTTGATTCCATCTTATTCCATAGTGATTTTAAGATAGTATACACAAACTGAATAATAATAAAAGAGAATGGAGGAGGCAGTCACCACAGCAACATCAGCAGTGCATCTAGCTCACAGAGCTCCAGTCAAAGCAGAAGTAGGGTAAGAAGGTACCATAGCTCATACAAAGCAAACTGCCTGCAAATCGACCAGTGGTAATGCATCCAGAAAGCAAATGGCTAAAAAAGCCATCGGGAGAGGGCACCCTCTACTTAAGGGGTGAAGAAACCTCATCATTATAGACCTGGTACTGTGGCACTCCTTGAAATGAGACATTAACAGAAGTCCCTTGAACTTACGATTTGCCAAATTCCCTTCCAGCATCTAGTGTGAGAAATAGCTCAGAACTTTAAGACAGATCTGCACTTCCAGAGCATAGCTATTGGAATTTTGCAGGAGGTAAGTGAAGCCCATCTGGTTGGCCTTTTTGAAGACACCAAACTGCGTGCTATCCACGTGTAACAAATTATGCCAAAAGACATCCAGGTAGCATGCTGCATATGTGGGAAAAAGTGCTTAAGAATCCACTATGACGGGAAACATTCACTCTAAAAAAAAATTCTCTTCTTCCTGTTATTGGTAGTTCTGAACATTATATTTTTTTCTTGGGGTCAAAAGGTACTTAAATATATGATTGTGAGTGGATAAACAGGGGACAGGAAACAGGTATTGGCAGTTTTTCCATTTTCATTTGCGTGTGAATTTTTAGAATAAATGCCAGGGATGTAAAGTATTAATGCAAGTCAAAATGTTTCAGTGAACAAGTTTCAGTGTTTCAACTTTATAATGGTTATAAATAACCCTGTTAAAATTTTCTGGACAGTGCCAGCATTTTTAAAACAAGTAAATGCTTATTGATGGCAACTAAAGGGTGTTTGTTGCAAGTTTATCATACAGTAGATTCCATCCATTCACTTTTCTAACTGAATTGTCCCACATGCAAGTACATATTTTTAATGTTGTCTGTCTTCTGTGCTATCCCTGCAAGTTTGCTATCAAAATACATTAAACTACAAAAAAGAAAGAGAGAAGAGATGAACCAACTGTTGTTATCTAGAATTCGATTTTGACTGATACATAAAATGTTTTTCCTACTTTCAAGATTATGGAACATGTATGGTCTTCACATCTAGAATTTTAAAACCTTAATGATGGGCAAGGCCTGAAAAATGAGGAAATTTACACAAAATATGAAAAAGTCCACAATGACCACATTGGCTTTTCTTTCCTCTCCTTTTCTTTTCTTTCCTTCTTTTTTTTTTTTTTTTCTTTTTTTTGAGACAGAGTTTCCCTCTGTCACCCAGACTGGAGTTCATTGGTGCTGGGAGGTTCACTTCAACCTCTGCCTTCTGGGCTCATGTAGCTGGGATTACAGGCATGTGCCACCACGCCTGGCTAATTTTTGTATTTTTAGTAGAGATCAGGTTTCACCATGTTGGCCAGGCTGATCTCAAACTTCTGCCTCGGCCTCCCAAAGTGCTGAGATTACAGGCATGAGGCACTGCACCTGGCCAATGAATATATTTTCATTAGAAAAGGTGTACTTTTTTTAAATACATAAAATTACCTTATCTTTAAATACATAAAATTACCTTTCTTTTTTTAAAGAAAGGTAAGATAATACTGTCAAACTTTGGAGTTTCAGAGAAAACATCTAAACTGTTCTTTATTTGTTAGCTTAACATTATTTGAAAATACTGAAAAATACTAGAAAGAAAGTAACTTCTTCCAAACTAAAATTCTATAAAAAAGAAGACAAGCTGGGCACGGTGGCTCATGCCTATAATCCCAGCTCTTTGGGAGGTCATGGCAGACAGATCACTTGAAGTTAGGAGTTCCAGACCAGCCTGGCCAACATGTTGAAATCCTGCCTCTATTAAAAATACAAAAATTAGTTGGGTACATGGTGGTGTGCGCCTGTAATTCTTGCTACTGGGGAGGCTGAGACATGAGAATCGCCTGAACCTGGGAAGTGGAAGTTGCAGTGAGCCGAGATTGCACCATTGCACTCCAGCCTACGCAACAGAGTGAGACTCTGTATCAAAAAATAAAAATAAATTTTGAAAAAAGACAAAGTCATCCACACCAACCCTCTAATTCCTTTCTTCTGACATAGTTATGCCACGCAGATTAGCTATATATACTTATAAGTTATGTTTATACAAATGATATAAAATTGGCCTGTATCCAGTGTAATGGCTCTGATGAAAAAAAAGATGGCCTATGGCTTGCTTTTTCTTTTTCTATTAATTTTTTTTTAGAGATGGGGGTCTCACTATGTTGCCCAGCCTGGGCTTGAACTCCTGGCCTCAAGCAATCCTCCTACCTCAGCCTCCTGAGTAGTTGGGACTACAGATGTGTGCCACCACATCTTTGTTTTTTTTTCTTAATCAATCATGGATGCTTTCCTGATCAGTACTGTCAACCTTTTATAAAAGATGCTATAAAAGATGTTTATTTTGGGGCTAGAGCATTGCAATGAGAATATGTGTGCCATAGTAAATTATGTGCATATGCAGGGAGGTAAAGGAAGGCAAGGGTTTTTAAGGGAAAAAATGAGGAGGATCACAGAATTGTTTTGACATCATTATCCTTGGCTATAAAGATCTATAACAAATATGACGCCAGTGCAGGGTTGGAAAGGCAGTTGTTGGGCAGATGTCCCTGTAGAAGTATTTCTTGTGTAAGGTTGCAATGGATTTTATGAAAGATTGTGGTTTTTACAGTCTATGTGATAGTTTTTATTATCAGGCATATAAGAATGAGAGCCTTTTCTTTATGACATTCACCAGCTCTATTTGTCAGTGGGCTTTGTATTTTTTTTTTGACATCAGTAACTTCATTTTGATTCTGACAACATCCACATTTTCCTCATTTCATCAAGATCTTCCTCCAAGAGCATCACTGACTAATCACCCTGTAGTTAGGTTTTGATGTCCCTCAGTACAGAATGGGACCTGTCTTTGTTATTGGTCTTCTCTCCTATTATAGGGAGTAATTGGCAACTAGGAGTCAGTGTCAAAACTCTTTTAGCCATGTTTGAGCAACAAGGGAGGTTTAAAGGGAGTAGCTGTAAGGCTCAGTCTACCTGAAGTCCATTAATAAGTTCTGTTCTGTGGTCTTTTGTTTTCATCTCAAAGTGTTGGGTCAGCATTATTTTGTTAGGAGTTGTACTTCCGCAAAAATTTTACAGTTAACATACACAAAGTTTAAAAAGGGAAAACACGAAGTAAAATTAATAGTAATATGACTATTCTAATTTGTATAATTATTTTGAGCCATTAATCTAGGCTTAAAGATAACCAATTGAATAAATCAAATGACCATAGGGAATTAGGCGAGACCTATTGTAACCAGGTGAACTACTTTCTTATTTTGTATATATGGATCTCAACTTTTCCAGAGGAATTTATCCAGGTATAGCACATGGTATTGCCAATAGCACAGACGTTTTCTTATTTAACCAATGGACACTAAACAATTTTGTTGTTTTGTTTTGAGACAGGGTCTCTCTCTCTGTCACCCAGACTGGAGTGCAGTGGCATGATCTTGGCACTGCAACCTCACCTTCCAAGTTCAAGTGATTCTCCCGCCTCAGCCTCCCAAGTAGCTGGGACTACAAGTGTATGCCACCATGCCTGGCTAATTTTTGTGTTTTTAGTGGAGACAGAGTTTCACCATGTTGGCCAGGCTGGTGTCGAACTCCTGACCTCAGGTGATCCGCTCACCTCGGCCTCCCAAAGTGCTGGGATTACAGGCATGAGCCACTGCGCCCAGCCTACTAAACAATTTCTCAGGTTAGGCTCTCTTAAGTTACCAGCAGAATATACTGATGGTGGAATTTCAATTACATCATTAGCTTACCAAGTGTAAAAGGTAGCATTAAGAGGGGTAAGAGTCTACTCGGGAGGCTGAGGCAGGAGAATGGCGTAAACCTGAGAGGCGGAGCTTGCAGTGAGCTGAGATCCGGCCACTGAACTCCAGCCTGGGCAACAGAGCGAGACTCCGTCTCAAAAAAAAAAAAAAAAAAAAAAAAGGGTCTAATTATGATATGGAGTCTTGCTTCAATGTCTTGAGAAAAGCTATCTACATCATGAAAACATCAACTGCTGCTCCTGGTTTGTAATCTGAAAGTCTCTGGTCATGACACCAGGTGGCTTGGTAAACCTTTTGTGTGGCCCATACATCAGGCATGAGGTTTGTTTCTTGAATTTCATCTAGTTTTGACTTATAGGGATTTAGGAACAAAGAAGCTTACTGCCAATTATTGAAGGAAATTAGGAGAATTCAAGGTCTGATCTAGTTTACAGGTAGATAACAAGAACTTGAAAAAAAATGCACAGAGCTACTATCTAATAACAGCTGTATTAAATTTCTTAAGAAATATAACTTTTTCTCTCTACACTGATCATTAGGAATCTCAGGCTTAAAAACTTCTTGAGCATGGGAAGCCAAACCAAGGCAGACTTTAGACTTTATTTCAGTCTTAAGGTTCTTGGATCTGCCAACAAGCAACAATTTTTAATCACTCACTGTAAGGCTAGAAACTCCTAAAGCCAGACATTTTATGCAAACTCTTAAATACAACATTTTATTCAAAGCCTTGGTAAATGACTAGGGGCACTGACTCACACCTGTAATCCCAGAAACTTGGGAGGCCAAGGCAAGAGGATCCTGGATAACTTGAGGTCAGGAATTTGAGACCAACCTGGGCAATATAGTGAGACCCCACCTCTACCAAAAAAAAAATTTGTTTTTAATTAGCCAAGCATGGTGGTACACACCTGTAGTCCTAGCCACTTAGGAGGCTGAGGGAGGAGTTTCACTTGAGCCTAGGAGCTTGAGAGCACAGTGAGCTTTGATCATGCCGCTGCACTCCAGCCTAGATTACAGAGTGAGACTCTGTCTCTGAAGAAACAAACAAAAACACAAACGCACAAAAAAAAAGGCTTGGTGAAAAAAAAAAAAAATTCAGTGTTTCCAATTACATCCTGTTTATGAAAAGAGCAAATTTTTATTGAACTTACATAAATAAAGAATACTCATAAATATTTGCCAATTTTTGGAAGAACCAAGTAGGGGAAAAAAGCAAAGATGTTTCCATCTTTATTAAAAGTATACTTTACCAAATTCTTGTAAACTATAAATAGCTTATGAGAAAAAAATTCTTAAATCTGAAAAACAAAACATTTAAATAAAGAACCAACAATGGTTCAAATAAGTCATAAAAACATTACCAATTATTTAATTTCATGTAACTAATTTATTGTTTTGCTTGATCTTGATTAGCAGTTTTATGAACCTATAAGTTTCCTTATTAGAGTTCTGAAGATTTTTATTTCATTCATTGTTCTTAAAGTTATCAGAAATTTGTGTTCAAGACTACTTGTTAGAGTCTTTTCCATGAAAAGTCATTTTGGACTAGAGCTGATTGCAAATGCTTTTAGAGAAGATTTCAAAGCAATAACTGTCGATGACAGAAACTTAGAATAGTCATGGTTAAAAATCTGATGAAAGTTTCTGGCGAGGCACAGTGGTTCACACCTGTAATCCCAGCACTTTAGGAGGTTGAGGTGGGCAGATTGCTTGAGCCCAGGAGTTTGAGACCAGCCTGGACAAGGTGAAACCCCATCTCTACAAAAAATACAAGAATTAGCTGGGTATGGTGGTGCACAACTACAGTCCCAGTTACTCAGGAGGCTGAGGTAGGAGGATTGCTTGCTTGAGCCCAAGAAGCAGAGGTTGCGGTGAGCCAAGATCACACCACTGCACTCCAGCCTGGGCAACAGAGTGAGACCTTGTCTCAAAAAAATAACAAATAAATAATTTCCCAATTGACAAGGAAATGTAGTTATTTCCATTACATGCAGTATTCTAAGATGACAATCAGGCCAGGCACAGTGGCTCACGCCTGTAATCCCAGCCCTTTGGGAGGCCGAGGTCGGCAGATCATGAGGTCAGGAGATGGAGACCATCCTGGCAAATATGGTGAAACCCCATCTCTACTAAAAGTACAAAAAATTAGCCAGGCATGGTGGCAGGCACCTGTAGTCCCAGCAACTTGGGAGGCTGAGGCAGGAGAATCGCTTGAACCCAGGAGGTGGAGGTTGCAGTGAGTCAAGATCACACCACTGCACTCCAGCCTGGGCAACAGAGCGAGACTCCATCTCAACAACAAGAAAAAAAAAAAGAATCAGAATCATGACTGACAATGTAATATCAGAAGGATCAAACTTTTATAAATTTTATACAACTGTTAGAATACTCACATTAATACATATCCATACAAATATAAGTTTAGGAAAGATTTAACATAGCCACCAAAATTATGACTGTAACATATTATATTTTTATGAATTGATGTAACTTTTAGAACATTTATATCAATAGCACACACATAAATGTAACTGAGGGAATATCTAGTATCACTTATCATTTTACAATGCTTCTCATACAATTTACCAAATAAGCCTAATTATTTAATATCTCTAAAAGATGAGAGACACAACTTTGAGGCTCTCCAGGGGCCCATCTGGAAAATCCCAATATTAATTTTAAGTCAAAAAGATTTAGTTTCAGATTTTGATGATGTAGGTGCGGGGAGGACCTGCCAAAGATGTTAAAAAGTTCAAAACACTTGATCAAAACAAAATCACAGGTTACCGTAAAATAATAGCCATTAATTTAACCACAGTGACAAAAGACTTCAAAAGCAATACAGAAAGTTATATGGATGTAAAAACCTAACCCTTTTAAAACTCAGTTTTCTATGTAATCCAAAACCTAATAAAGACAAGATAGGAAATTATCTCGATAAAACGTAAAATCTTTGTCTTTTTCAGGCCAGTTACTAGAACACACTACAAGAAAAATCTCTTGTAGCGTGATTGCTTCTGCTTATGGGAAGCCCATTTAGATAATCTGGAAGTCAATCCTGATGAAAAGGGTACTTGAATTTAATCAGGCACAGGAAGAATGTGTCTAGGGTTAAGAATATACATTACATCATACAGCAATGTAAACAAGAAAACTAATACCTTGAGTGGGGGAATACATGGCTCTCACTAACAACATAGGAAGTGTCCTGATTACACGGAACAATTTAGGCACATCAGTAAAAGCCAAGAGTACAGAATTGGGTATACTGGAGGAATACACTGTGTTTCTAAGCCTTTAAGATAAATATTTCAGTGCTTGCTTTGACAGCACATATACTAAAGTTGGAATGATACAGAGAAGATTAGCATGGCCATAAGCTGTTAAAAAATAATAATTTTTTAAAAATTTGAGCATCAACTGTAATAGTAGAGTTGGAAGAAAAAAAGTTATAGAAATTGATGAAAAGATTGAAGGAGAAAGTTATTACCTCAGCCAAGAAAAAAGATACACCTCTTCAAAGGAAGAAAGAACAAAGAGCAATGATGTATGACCTGCAAATCACATGCAACAAGGTACAGCAAAAGTTGAACTTTTTTTTCTTAACATTGAACTTCTAGGCTGGACATGTGGCTCATACCTGTAATCCCAGCACTTTGAGAGGCCAAGGCAGGTGGATCACGGAGCCCAGGAATTCGAAACCAGCCTGGAGAGTATGAGATCCTATCATTACAAAAATTAGCTGGATATAGTGGCACACACCTGTAGTCCTAGCTACTCAGGAGGCTGAGGTGGAAGAATTGCTTGAGCATGCAAGGTCAAGGCTGCAGTGAGCAGTCACTCCAGCCTGGGTGGCAGAGTGAAAACTTGTCTCAAAAAAAAAAAAAAAAAAAAGGCCAGGCGTGGTGGTTTACACCTGTAATCCCAGCACTTTGGGAGGCCAAGGTGGGCTGATCACTCGAGGCTGGGAGTTTGAGACCAGCCTGGCCAACATGGCAAAACCCTGTCTCTACTAAAAATACAAAATAGCCATGTGTGGTGGCACGCACCTGTAGTCCCAGCTACTCAGGAGGCTGAGGGAGGAAAACTGCTTGAACCTGGGAGGCAGAGGTTGCACTGAGCCAAGATCCCGCCATTGCACTCCAGCCTGGGTGACAAAGTGAGATTCCAACTAAAAAAAAAAAAAAAGTTGGTTGAACTTCTAAAATATAAATCTGAGAAGTTACAAAAAGGAAAAATTTTACCTTGAGAAATAAAATTATTAGTCATAATGAAAAAGACAGCATCACGCCAGGCGCGGTGGCTCACGCCTGTAATTCCAGCACCTTGGGAGGCCAAGGCGGGTGGATCACTTGAGGACAGGAGTTCAAGACCAGCCTGGCCAACATGGTAAAACCCTGTCTCTACAAGAATATAAAAACTTTGCTGGGCGTGGTGGAGGATGCCTGCAATCCCAGATACTCCAGAGGCTGAGGCAGGGGAATTGCTTGAACCCGGGAGGCAGAGGTTGCAGTGAGCCGAGATTGTGTCACTGCACTCCAGCCTGGGTGACAGAGCAAGCCTCTGTCTCAAAAAAAAAAAAAAGAAAAGAAAAGAAAAAACAAAAACAAAGACAGCATCTTCAACCTAAAACTTGGGAAACTAAATAGATCTCAGGAAGAAATGTGGCAGAAATACAAACTGTTAGCAGTTTAGAAGACGACTGTTAAAGAAACAGATTCCAGAATCAAAACCTCTGGTAATTTTATTAAAAGCAAATGAATACTTTTTAAAAATCCTGTTGTTCTAACATAGGGGACCAAATTTATTTAGTTTTGTATTAGTGTATTTTTAATATTAAAGCTCAATTTTAGAAAGACTCTTAAATAATTGCCTTCTAATTATAGCCAACTTGATCACAAACAAAATTCCTCTCATAAAGTTTGCTTTCACAAACCTTATCACAACTTATTCAGACCACTGATGACATGCTTGAATTTTCTGCTTTGTCTTATACTTCTCTTTATTAACCAGTCATTTTACATTAGGACAAAAATTTACCATATAAGATTCTTTCTTGTACAAAATTATTCTTTTCTTTTTAACCTTCTTTACCAAAAATATATCCTTATATCCATAACTTTTTCAGTACTAATGGATCTACTTCACTGGCTTAAATAGCTGCAAAGCATTCTGCCAAAAAGATGTTCCATGATGTATTTGATAATTTCTCTATCCCGGTAATATATCTTTCCATACTTGGCTGGGCATGGTGGCTCAGGCCTGTAATCCCAGCATTTTGGGAGGCTGAGGTGGGTTGATCACTTGAGGTCAGGAGTTGGAGACCAGCCTGGCCAACCTGGCAAAATCCCATCTCTACTAAAAATATATATATATGTATATATTTTTTTCCTATACTTAACATTTGTGTGATTGCTGAAAACATTGTGGCCCCTTTATGCTGGGGTGGTGAACAACGGTTTGGCAAACTTTGAGGTCATCAAAGCATCTTCTTGAAAAATATGACTTTAGAAAATAGCCAACATTTGTATTAGACTATGTTCTTCAGAAATAAAAGAATCAGAGAAAGAAAAGCAGTAAGAAATTTGCAAATATGTAAACACACAAATAGGGAGAAAGATAAAGTAATTATCTCACACATATGTATTTATAATAAAATTATATTTAGAAGAATAATAAGGAAGCTAGTTATAAAATGGGCCTTTTAACCTCCTAAGGCAAAGTTGTTTAAAGTCCAAAGCTCAGAGTGCTATTTAATCCTTTTTTTGTGTGTGTTCTGAAGACTAAAGTTTGTCAACCTGCAGAAGTAATGAGGCAGTTCAGTTTGCAAAGTGAAGTTAATGAAAAATACAAAATCCTAATCAGATTTAGTTTGGAGTCAGCTTTAAAGAATAGCACTTTCGGGCTGGGCGCAGTAGCTCAGGCCTGTAATCCCAGCAGTTTGGGTGGCCGAGGCGGGCAGATCACCTGAGGTCAGGAGATCAAGACCAGCCTGTCTCTACTAAAAATACAAAAATTAGCCAGGTGTGGTGTGTGCACCTGTAGTCGCAGCTACTCGGGAGGCTGAGGCAGAAGAATTGCTTGAACCCAGGAGGTAGAGGTTGCTGTGAGCCAAGATTGCGCCACCGAACTCCAGCCTGGGCTACACAGTGAGACTCCGTCTCAAAAAAAAAAAAAAAAGAACAGAAGAGCACTTTCAGAAAACTGTGTTACATGCCATTACTGCATTCCTTTTGCTGTTATTAACTGGAGTTAAGAAGTGAAGAATAAATACCAAGAAAGAAAGTAGCCTTCAACAGACTCAAATAAATAAGGACAATACAATAATGATGATCTATGAAAGTACCACTTTTATGCATTATTTCATGTTTAATGTTTGCTTCTAGGTCCACGGATTATATTCTACCTGTCATTACCACATTATTATGATAATAAGAGACCATGAACCTTGGAGTCTAAATGGACTTCAACTCAAATCCTAGGTCTACAGTTTTCTAGCTGAGTCACCTTGGCAAGGTCATTTGAACTTTGAGTCTATTTTCACTTATAAAATAAGAATGGCCAGGTGCGGTGGCTCACGCCTGTAATCCCAGCACTTTGGGAGGCCAAGGCGGGCAGATCATGAGGTCAGGAGTTCAAGACCATCTTGAACCCCATCTCTACTAAAAATTAAAAAAAAGAAAAATTGCCAGGTGTGGTGGTGGGTGCCTGCAGTCCCAGCTACTTTGAAGGCTGCAGCAGGAGAATGGCAAGAACCCGGGAGGCGGAGCTTGCACTGAGCCAAAATCATGCCAATGCACTCCAGCCTGGGTGACAGACTGAGACTCCGTCTCAAAAAAAAAAAAAAAAAGAAGAAGAAGAAGAATGACAGTAGATGTTCGGTAAATATTGGTTAGAAGATCTGGATCGTATACCTACCAAATCATATTGAGAGTACTGCTTACATAAACAGCTATATTATCCTGAAAGTGTGGTTCTCAGATCAGCACCACCTTTGAGCTTATTCGAAATGCAAATTCATGGATCCTACCCAGACCTATATAATCAGATGGTCTGGGATAGGGCCCAGGAAACTGCTTTATAAGCTCTTTAGTTGATTTTTAATGCATGTTAAAGTTTGAGAACTACTGCCTCGGAGATCGGCTAGAAATGATTTCCCTGTGATCAATTCCATTAATGAACATGAAGGGATCTAGTAGTCATCTGCAGGACCAATTTATCTGCTAGGCACAAGAGGCACAGTGCCAAGGGCCCATGACACTTTAAAGGTCTTAGGAAAATGTTTTAATTTTTTTTTAATCAAAAGAAAAAAATGAACATAATGATAATAAGTATATAACAACAAATCCAATCTGGATTACATTTTATCTTTATACCAAAGTAGTTGTAAAATTAACTGATTTTAAATTTTTAAGTGTAGTTTTATATATAGCGTTTAAACTCTTGCTAAAAAATGTTTGATATATTTCCTATGGAGGAAGGGCCTCATGAAGTCATAGGGCTTAGGGCCCAGGGAAGTCATAATGCAGCCCTAGTCACCTGAAAGCTTCCCTGTTCACTTATAAGTGTTGACACTGAAGGTACCTGGCAGGAACTGACCATATGTAAGAAATGTGTGCTATTTTTAGGATATATTCACTTACAATTTTTAAAAGATTAGTTCTGAGATTCATTTAATCAAAAGTTTAAAATTGTAAGCATTAAAATGGCTGATAAAAAACCTGCTAAAACCCTAGGAAAAAATCTGCAACATGGAACAGGGACAGAAATCATTGACTAAAGAGAAGAACTGGAAATTAAAAATGAGCATGAAATATGGTAAGATTAAAGAAACAATAATAAGGTAATCAGCAAGTTGAAAGTGAAATAGGATAATGTAGAAATTATGTTAGAACAGAAACTTATATCCTTATAACAGAAATGGATATACTATTTTCATATAATGCTCCTCATTTCATCTGGCACAAATACATTTAGCCCTTGAAAAACCATCAACCAGTCACTAATTGCAGAACCTGCTATTGTCTCCTGAAACTTGTACTTAGTTGTGGATTAACTATATACTGCATGTCTCAGTGTGGTGTTTAGAAGAATGGGATTTGATAACTATGTTTTCAAAGAAATATTAAAATATTAAATTAAATTAAAATATTAAAAGTTACTATTTTATTAATCATTATCAAGCTCTACCAGTATAGACTATGGGTCAGTTTATCCAAGTAGTTTTATATACAGTACTTTAAATTTGGCTAAAATAGAGGAAATATCAGCTATGATACAAAAGAATTTGCAGCCTTAGGGATAACATACACAGAGAGAAAACTTTGTTATGTGTCTATAACCAACTCAAATCTTCCTTTTGTCAATTCCCAGATCCCTCAGAGCAACTTAGGTTATTTCAACATTATAATCTTCAAATCCAAACCCTAGGTTCACACCCCGATTGCTGATCCCTTTTAGAGTATCTTTCCTTGATTTCTACCACAATGTTATTTGGGCCATAGACATTTTCTGAACCTCTGAGAAGATTGTATTACATAGTCTTTAAGGAGTCTGGGTTCTACGATCCTATCATCCTAAATTTTCCTTGGGAAAAAATTATTTTTGATATGTTGTATTATTTACTCATTAAGTAGATATGTATTAATTATCTATTGGTGCAGGATTCTATTCAGACAAAAAGTGCATTGCAGATGGAGGGTGAAACATGTCCAAAGGCTCCGATGTAGAAAAGAGAAACTGAAAAATTGAAAATGGCTGGAGCTTAATGAAGAAGATGAGAATGCTGCAAGAGGAGGCTACTGAGGTAGGTAGGGAAGGGCCTGGGATTTAGGACTTTATCCTAAGAGCAAAGGTAAATCTTTGAGTGGTTTTAAATGGTAAAGTGCTTTGATCTGATTTACATTAAAAAAAAAAAAAAGAGGCCAGGTGCGGTGGCTCACACCTGTAATCCCAGCACCTTGGAAGGTCAAGGTGGGGGGGATCACTTCAACTCATGAGTTCAAGACCAGCCTGGGCGACACGGTAAAACCCTGTCTCTACAAAAAAATACCAAAAAAATTAGCTAGGCATGATGGTGCACACCTGTAGTCACAGCTACTTGGGAGACTGAGGTAGGAGGATCACCTGAGCCTAGGAGGCAGAAGTTACAGTGAACTGAGATTGCACCACTGCACTCCAGCTTGAGTCAGAGAGCCAGACCTTGTCTCAACAATAATAATTAATTTTTAAAAAGATTATTGTGGCTTTTGTGTGAGAAATGGATTAGAGGAGGGGTAGAGAGAATAAGGAATAATCTGTTTGAAGCTATTATTGTAGTACAGCTGAAAGATTATAGTGGCTAAGATTGGTGGGGAGACACTGGAACTGGAAAAAATATGAATAGATTCAAGAGATAATCAGGAAGGAGATTTGATTTAAAAGAGAGGGGAAGAGGAGAGGGAGCGAGAAAGGGAGACGAGTGATTCCTAGTTTTTTGGCTTGTGAAACCAGAAATTCGTGAATGACATGAGTGAATGACAATGCTATTCACTAGGCTAAGACAACCAGGAAAGGGGCAGGCGCGGTCGCCCACGCCTGTAATCCCAGCACTTTGGGAGGCCGAGGCAGGTGGATCACCTGAGGTCAGGAGTTCGAGACCAGCCTGGCCAACGTGGTGAAACCCCGTCTCTATTGAAAATACAAAACTTAGCTGGGCGTGGATTAGCCGGGCGTGGTGGCGGGCGCCTGTAACCCCAGCTACTTGTGAGGCTGAAGCAGGAGAATCGGTTGAACCTGGGTGGCGGAGGTTGCTGTGGGCCGAGATCACGCCATTGCACTCCAGCCTGGGCGACAAGAATAAAACTCCATCTCGGGAAAAAAAAAAATCTTCTACACACTTTACCTTGTTTCCCATTGCATGTGTTGCTGTAACACATGGTAATTACCACTAATTTAGCAATTTAACACAAACCTTTTCTGATAGTTCTGTAGGGTCAGAAGTCCAATACCTTTCTGATTGAGCTGAAGTCAAAGTGTCAGTTTTCCTTTCTGGAGACTCCTGAGGAGAACTGATTTTCTTGCCTTTTCCAGCTTCCAGAGACCGCACACATTCCTTGACTCCTGGCACCTTCCTCCATTTTCAAAGCCAGCATATATGCATTTTAAAAGCAAGTTTATTTTTAATTAAAAAAACAATTTCTCCAAATGGAATCAAGCTGCTGAAAGATTTTTTTTTTTTTTTTTTTTTTTTGGAGGGAGTCTAGCTCTGTTGCCCAGGCTGGAGTGCAATGGTAAGATCTCGGCTCACTGCAATCTCCGCCTCCCGGGTTCAAGCAGTTCTCCTGCCTCAGCCTCCTGACTAGCTGGGGTTACAGGCATGCGCCACAACGTCCAGCTAATTTTGTACTTTTAGTAGAGAGGGGGTTTCTCCATGTTGGTCAGGCTGGTCTCTAACCCACCGGACCTCAGGTGATTCACCCGCCTCAGCCACGGCGCCCGGCCTGAAAGATTTTTTTTTTTAAACTACATGTTGAAGTCTGAACAAATGGCCAGTTACCCACATTTGCCTATTACCTACACATCCCAGTATTATACTGTCATTGGCACAGACGATGTCATAGAACATCACAACAGGATCATGCAATAACCTCAGGCAACAAAAATAAATTATATTCATTACACTACTTTTGCCAATCAGGAAAGATTATTGGTTCCCATTAGGAAAAAGATTTTAAAGGACGTTTAAAACAATAAGCCTTTCTGCATAGGCCTTCGTTAATAGGACAACTGAATTAGAACAGTCCATTCCCCCAAAGACTGCAGTTAATCATACCGGTTTTCTGCGTCATTTTAATTGCTGTTGACTTTTCATTGACATTTAGCATAGATTTTTCCTCATTTTTGTTTTTTTAAAGAACGATACTGAAAGACAAGAAAAATGCTATCAGAGGACTACAAACCTAAAGGAGTTGAGTTTCAGTCGTGAAACAGTATGATCGTTTTCTGTGCTTTCCATATTTCCTTGAATGAGAATGTAGTTTTTTAATATGAAAAAATTTTTAAAGGAAAAGAGGTTTAAAAAAAAAGCCTCACTTGGAAGGTAGGGTATGGTTTTTTCAAGTCTCAGGCACGTAAATGACAAGCGACTTCTTTAAAAAAAAAAAAAAACTGCCATTTAAAGCTGACCGGTACGATCTTCCCTAAGTTATTTTGAAAACTTCTTGAAAAATAAATGTAGACCACGAATCATTTACCAAACATGTGATTCCAGTACCTCACTACTTTTTCTCTTCAGGTAGCTGTAGTTTAAATTCTAAGGCCTCCTCAAGAAATGACATTTTCACATTTCTTAGGCATCTGTGGTGCCAGAGGAAAAAAACCCATCACCGGCCTGGCGCAGAAGCGCACACGCCAGGTCTGCCATGGGGCCCCGGGCTGTGGGGATTTTGGATGTAACGTGTCTAGGCCGAACCCGCGCCGTGAAAGGCCGACCCTGCCGAAAGCCCGGGCGGCGGGCGCCGGGCGCCCACAAGTCAGGGCTCGATGTGGCGCGGCAGCCAGCTCTGCCGGCGAGCCGAGTCCGGGCTGCTGAGGGGGAGCCGCGCTGGGGGCGGCGGCGTCGGGGCGGGGGCGGGAGCCAGGCGGCAGCTCCAGCGCCCGTGGGGGAGGAGCGGCAGCGGCGGCGGCTGGAGCTGCTGTGGCGACCGACGCGAGGCGGTGGCAGAAGAGACCCACCCCTGTCCACATGGACAGTCGCAAAGGCCTCCGCTGATGCATTCACGCCTGGGCGGGGTGGGCGGACGACCGTAGCGGCGGCGGCTGCAGAACGAGTTGGGGGCCTGGAGGCGCCAGACGGTCGCGGAGACCTCGCCGCTCCGGCGCGGCTGTGCGGCCATTTTACGGCCTGGGACGAAGGGAGGCGTGTTTGTGTGCTCGCCTTCATTCTCCTTTCTTGGGAACCCACGGCTGGGGGAAGTTTCTCAGGCAGCCTGGGTGGGCGGTGGATGGGGAGTCGGGGGCCGAGAGGAACCGGGCCCGGCAAGCGCCGTCGTCGTCGTCGCCGCTCGCGTTCCCCCGGAGGGGCCTGAGAAGCTCGGGCCGCGGGCCTCGCTGCCCGCCAGCCCGCGGACAGGCCCGGGCGCGCCTGGCCTGCTTTTGTGTAGGCCCATCTGAACGTGGGAGCGCCGCCCGCCTGACGGCTGAGCCCGAGGCCCGCAACCCTGCGGCGTCTACCCTCCTCCGGCGCGGCCCCTCATCCCGGCGAGCACGGCGGCGGTGTGGGCCATGGATTAAGAAGGAGGCGGCGTGGGAGGAGGAAGATGGCGGCCGGCAAGAGCGGCAGCAGCGCCGGGGAGATTACTTTTCTGGAAGGTACGTCTATTTCTGCCCTTGACGGGGAGAAAAGAGGATATACTGGAAAACGTGGCCCCCAGAACCCCGGATATTCAGTTATCTGCGCTGGGTGGGTTTGGGGGGCGGTGAAGTACGAGGGATGAGCGATGACGGAGAGGGAGTGTGCTGTGAGCGCGCTTGGTTCGAGTCCGCCCAGGCGAGGGGCTCGGCTGCGAGCCGGTTCGGCCCAGGGGGTGGGGGTGGATTGAGCCGCGAGCCAGAGTTGGTGGGCGTCCTTTGAGAGTGCGCGCTGAAGTCTTTGACATTAAAAAAAAAATTTGGGGTGGTGGCCTAAGGATGAGAGCAGCCAGCATTCACATCTTCTTTGGTGTTCATGAAAAGTTTCAAATTGCTAAGGTTGGGTGCAATTGGGGACCAATCTAAGTAGGGAGGGGACAGTTAGTTTCATTGAGGTGTGTTTTATACCCTCTCGTCTGTTTCTCAGAGTTTCAGGCTTGATTTTGCAGCCAGCCTTCCGATTAGGCCTGGCCTTGTCTGATATTCTTTCGGAATGTGTTTTTGTAAAAACATTCTATAAAATAATTTATCTGGAAAAAGAGTAAGGTTTACAGTGTCAATTTTGGGGCCGTAACTAAAGCTCATTGACACAATTTGAGTGTTTTATTCACTCGTGAGGGAAAGTTAAACGTTTGCTGTAAGTAGACTAAGCCAGTCTCAAGAAAAGCTGTACGTTTTTGTTGGGGAAGGTGGCAATGGGGAACAATATTGATTTTTTGGCCTATGAATATATAAGGACCCCCAAAATAGAGCTAAATGTTACTGTAATTGTAGACCAAGAAGTGTCTATATTACTTAATTTGACTGTGGGTTCAGTGTTTACACTGGTGATTGAGTTTATAAATATGTTTATCAAAAGGAGTCTCTGCTGCTCACAGACTCGTTTTGTTAAAAAGAATTAACTACTCTTTGGATAATTTTGCAAAGATGATTTTCATTGCAATATGTCATAAGCTTTACTTCAAAAATAACTTTTTTTAGTATGTTTCGGAAACATTACTGAATCAAGAAAGTACGATTTAACTTAAAATTAAGAAAACCCCTAAATAGGTTCTATAGGAGGTTGTTGAGGAATGGGAATGCCTTGGTACTCTTTTGTTAACAGCACCTCGAACAGTGCCTGGAACACCATAGGTACTCAATATTAGTCTAGTGAAAGAACAGTGAATAATAGAGGCAGTTTTTCTTAATTCATCTTACTTGAGTATAGTGAAGTGAAAAAAAAATCTTAGCGTACAAGCTAGGCTTTATCTGAAAGTGATGAGAACTTTACAGGAGATTTCCTAGTAAGAGTAAGAAAAGCTTCTGAGTTTTTCTGATTTCGTTTGGTATTACCTCCATTCCAGTTTGCAGAATGGGTACCTGTCAGGAGGCTGAGAGGGTGCAGCTTGTGTTACAGGTGGTGCTATGTGTGTTGTTTTTGTTTTGAAATTGGAAACAAAAGATGGCTTACTCGTGCTTATTATCTTCAGTATGCAGATGATTATACTTTTGTGCTATCCTAGATTTCCAGCTTCTGTAGGCCCGATTGAGTTACAATTCTAATTGGATGAACATAGGGAGGATTAAAAAAAGTACAAATAAAGCCACAGATGTAGAGTTAATGTGAGTTTCAAACTACTGCTTTTAGTTTAATCTAAAGGTCTTTGAGTGTACAGGTGTGATAAATTCGAGTTTCACCATGTCTTAAGCATTTTCATAAAGCAAGCAAATGGTAACTTCTGTAGAGCATAAGCATAAGGGTTCTGAGCGAGGTGGCGCACGCCTTTAATCACACACAGCACTTTGGGAGGCCGAAGCAGGCGGATCACTTGAGGCCAGGAATTGGTGACCAGCCTGGCCAACATGCGAAACCCCTCTCTACTGAAAATACAAAAGTTAGCCGTGCGTGGTTGGCGTGCGCCTGTAGTCCCAGCTACTGTGGAGGCTGAGGCAGGAGAATCGTTTGAAAACGGGAGGTAGAGGTTTCAGTAATCGCGCCACTGCACTCCAGCCAGGGCAACGGAGGGAGATTCTGTCTCCAAAAAAAAAAAGCATAAGGGAAAGGAGCAATTTTAGTTCCACATAACACATTTTCATATATACTATATTGAATCTTTCCAAATAAACGAATTGTATTAAATACTACTTATGTTTTCTGCTTAATTACCCATGATTCTTTTGGTGTCTTACACTTTTAATAATAATAAAATATTTTAGCCAGGCGTGGTGGCTCACGCCTCTAATCCCAACACTTTGGGAGGCCGAGGTGGACGTATCACCTGAGGTCGGGAGTTTGACACCAGCCTTGCCGACATGGTGAAACCCCGTCTCTACTGAAAAAAACAGAAATTAGCCTTGCGTGGTGGCGCCCGCCTGTAATCCTAGCTACTCAGAAGACTGAGGCAGGAGAATCGCCTGAACCCAAGAGCTGGAGGTTGCAGTGAGCCAAGATCTCACCATTGGCACTCCAGCCTGGGCAACAAGTGAAACTACGTCTCAAATAATAATAATAATAAAATATTCCACCATAATTTGCCATATATTCTGCATTATCAGGTTTATAAATGTTCAAAATATTTCCCCATACATAGGCTCCTAGGATTTAATATTAAGACATCTACATATTACACTTTCTTTACTTTCCAGTCGACTCCTTGAAAAACTAAACTAGGTTTTCATTCACTCATCACATTGTACGGCATCCTACTCTACCAGGCAGTGTACCACGGAGAATACAACAGTGCATACGAGAGTCAAGGACTCTGCCTTTATTTAGTCTTCTATCTTAGGTTCTGTGAAAGCATATCTCTGTAATAAACTGTGAAAAAGTAATGACTTTATCTTTTCATCATCATATTTCTTGCACCTGAAACATGTTTGTTGTTAATGAAATAAACCAGATGATAAACAGTGTGATGAACACTGGAAGACATAAATAGCAGTGATGGGGAAGCCATTTTACATAGCATTGAAGTCAGGAAAGGCATCCCTGATGAGGTTACACTTAAGTAAACACCTTAATTAAGAGACACATCAGAATATGGCAGAGGGGATACATGTAAAGATTCAGAGGTAATATATGGTACCATTTGATAAGCAAAAAGGCTGAAATGTAGAAAGCAAAAGAGTGATATGAGAGGCAGGCGATGTTTCATGCAGGATCATGAATAATTTTTATATCTTTCTCAGTAGTGGGAAGCCATTGAAGAGTTTGGGGCAAGGGGGTGTAATGATATGGTTTATCTTTTTTAAAAAATCACTTTGGCTGCTCTCTAGAATGAATTAAAAAGGGACAAGATTAAAAGCAAGGCAATAAATTAGCATAATATTGTAGTAAGATAGAAGTGGTCAGGTCTTCAATTAGCATGATGTCAATGGAGATTGGGAAAGAGAAGTTGATAGGTTGAGTATATCTTTGGATGTAGAGCTTCAGGACTTGATGAATTGTACATTGAGTATCAGAATAAGAGGAATCAAAAGGTTTTGTTTAGCTTGAGGTATTGGTGGTGCTGCCGTTACTGAGATGGAGTGGACTGATAGAAGAATGAGAAGGAAATTAACAACACTGGTCATATTAAATTTGAGATGCCTATGTGACATTTTTGCTCTAAAGTATGTTTTATATCTTTATAACTACTGAGATTCTAATTCCATTTCTTGTTATAGCTTCTCTAGGGAAAAGGAGACGTACTGGCTGCATTCTTTATTTTATTCATGTAAAAACACACTAAAATTATATGGATTTCATTAAGTCACATGTTAAATTTTTTTACTCTCCTCTCCCCTCTTTGACTTGTTTCTTTCACTTCTCTTCACTAACTGTTGATCGTACCCCTTTTCCACTTATGATAGACAGTTTTGGCAGGTTGCTCCCCTGTATTCATTTATTCAGTCAACAGATAATTTATTAAACACCTGCTGTGTTGTAGACAATGGCACTGCACTGAGAGGCATAACAGTGAGAGAGAAGAAACCATGTTTTTTTCATAGAGTGTTCAGTCTGGTGTGGAAAGTAAAAAATAATAAAATAATAATGCTCTTAAATGTGAAATTACAGCTGACAAGTACAGCAATGGTGGGTTGTTTATACAAGTTGGACATCCCAAATTTAGAAATCCGAAATGCTCCAGAATTTGAAACTTTTTGAATGCCAACATGACCCTCCTAAGAAATGCTCATTGAATCAATTCAGATTTTTGGATTTGGGATGCTCAGTTGGGATAATATAATTTGCAAATATTCCAAAATCTGGAAAAAAAAATTCTGAAATCTGAAACATTTCTTCTAGTTTCCAGCATTTCGGATAAGGGACACTTAACCTGAAATCATGAGAATTGGATCTAATCAGGGTGGTTTGAAGTGGGTATTAGAGAACAGAAGGTGGGGAGGCAGTGCTTTCTAGGCAGAGGGAATAAAATAGGGGAGCATGGCATTTTTGGGAAACTTAAGGGAGGACAATATGGTGTCAGGAGAGCGGTGCAAGGTGATACTGGAGGTGACATCATTTGTTTCAAACAAGGTCAGCAGCCGGGCATGGTGGCTCATGCCTATAATCCCAGCATTTTGGGAGGCCGAGATGAGAGGATTGCTTGAGTCCAGGAGTTTGAGACCAGCCTGAGCAACATAGTGAGTCCATGTCTGTACAAAAAAATTAAAAAATGATGTGGGAGGATTCTTGAACCCAGGAGGGTGAGGCTGCAGTGAGCCATGATCGTACCCCTGCATTCCCACCTGGGAAACAGAGCAAGACCCTGCCGCCCCCCCAAAAAAGTCATTAGCTGCTACATGGAGAATGCTTCAGAGAGGGGTAAAATATTACCCTGTTAGGAGATGATTGGAACATAGGACAAAGGTGATTGATGGTAGCTAGCTTGTCTTATAAACTTTCTTTTGATATTCTACCTCCTCTTTTTTTCACTCTGGGGGCTCTAACAAGTCTACTTACTCTCTCATTTCTTCATTTTTGTGTTGCACTTGTTCATATCTGGTTTTCTTTTCCTTTTTTTTTTTTTTTAACCAAGTGAATTCCTTCTCCTATATTTTCTCCTGTTTTTCCTGAAGTAACTTTTTTCTGCCTTTCCTTTCTAATGTACATATATTACTACTTTAGTTTGTTTTCCTTTTCATTTCAGCCTGTCTTCATTTATGGACCTTCTCTACTAGGTTGAAAAGAGTGATGCTAAACTATTGCATGCAATGTTGTTTTCTACAGATACCAACAAAAATGTTTCTGTCTCCAAATGAAAAGTGTTTTCCATTTCCCTTTAGCCAGTCTTTTATGTTATACATAAACTCAGTGCAGAATCCAGTCAGTTTGCCAGTTTTACTGGAGACCTAAATACCTCACACTGTCTGTTAAACTAGAGCACAGTTTCTCCCAAACAATTGGCATTCTATGGAATATGAACAGGGTTTTTAGTTTCTGCCTGCTTAGGGGAATACACCTCTTTTTATTTTGATTGCATTACTTTTGGAAACTACATCATGGTGTCATTCCTTATTTACTCCTTACTTAAGTATGTTTATTTCCTGATTTCATCCCAGTTAAAGTGATAAATAAATTGTTTATCATGTGAGTTCATGTACTTGAAATAGTAAAGTACAACCTCACTTGGAATGAAAGTGATTTTCAGGCAAAGTGCAGTGGGTCATACCTGTTGTCCTGAGATAACACTTTGGGAGGCCAAGACAGGAGGATTGCTTGAGCCCAGGAGTTCAAGACCAGCCTGGGCAACATAGCGAGGCCCCACCTCTACAAAAATACAAAAATTAGCCAGATGTCACAGTATGCACCCGAAGTCCCAGCAATTTAGGAGGCTGAGGTGGGAATATTGCTTGTTGCTCGAGCCCAGGAGGTTGAGGCCTGCAGTTCATGACACTGCACTTCAGGCTGGGTTACAGAGCTGAGAAGAAAGAAAGAAAAAAAGAGAGGGAGGGAGGAAGAAAGAAGTGGAAAGAGGAAAGGAGGGGGGAAAGAGAGGAAGGAGAAAAGAAAGTGATTTTTCAGTAGAAATGCATTGAGAATATGAATTCAAAAGTCAGAATGCTGAGGTTCAACATCTGGCTCTACGACTTGTTAGCTGTGTGATCTTGGATAGATTACTTAACCTCTCTGTGTTTTCTCAGCTGTAAAACAAAGATAATAATTGTCACTAAAAAATAATAATCGTAGTTACCTTAAGATTGCCATAAGGATTGAGGTAATATATATTACTTACAGCAATTCCAGGCATATAATAAGCACTCCGTGTAACTTGATATTATTTATTTTATTAGCAGATAGAGAAAAGAAAAACAGCTTCCTTTCCTTGCTTGTCTTCTCTTCTATTTGAATTTTAGTTTGCATTGTTTTTCTTTCACTGACTACCTTTTTCTAGATAGTAACTGATTTTGACCAGTGTTGTAATGAGAGAGGAAAGAGAATGAAATTACATACTTTGTATGGCTAGACTTTCATAAGTTGAGTATTCCTGTTGCTATTAGAAAAGTATGTTGAATATTTGAGGAACTTGAGGTGTAGAAGGGTTGTGTGACACAGCTTAAGTTGTTGGGGAAGTCAGACTGTGGCCTGGGACCGACTTAATAGCTTCAGCTTTCTTCAGCATTTCCTTCCTCTCTCTCCTCTTCCTCGTCACTTTGCTTCCCTGTTCTTACTCTTATCTCTTTTTCCTGTACCTCCCCCTAAAGGAAGGGGCAACCGAACAAGAGAAGGAAAAATAATAAGTTACTATGGAGAAGTATTATTTATTGATGAAGCAGCACTTTTAAGAAGGCAAAAACGGAAAGCCACAAATCTCTTGCGGCCCAGCTTTGGAAATTTACAGTGTTACTTCTTCCATATTGTATTGGCCAAAAGAACACAGAGCCGGCCCTGATTGAAGGAGAGAGGGAGTAGATTCCAGCCTTCAGTGGGAAGACTGGCAAATTATTTGCAGCTATCTTAATCTATACAGTCATCTTTTGTCTCCCATACCTACCTGGTATTTTTTCCCCATTCTTTCAACTGTCATAGTATTTTTCGGCAGTCATATAGTATTTTAAATGACAATTCTTAAGAAACCGAAAATCCAACTTTTGGACAGTTTGGGAAGCTAAGGAAAGACAAAACAAAATTGGCAACTTAATTAGTAATTTATTTCAAAGATATAGATAGCAACAGAAACTTTCATTAGTTTAGTGTTTTGTTTTGATTCTCCTTCCTCAGCCTCCCTGGTAGCTGGGATTACAGGCACGCACCACCACGCCTGACTAATTTTTCTATTTTTTGTAGAGATGGGGTTTCTCCATGTTGTCCAGGCTGGTCTCAAACTCCTGACCTCAACTCATCCACCCACTTCAGCCTCCCAAAGTGCTGGGATTAGAAGTGTGAGCCACCTGGCCTTAGTTTAATTTTTAGTTGATTGGAAATGGATTCAGGAATTTCTGGAACTAGGCAAGCATAAGTATGGACAAAAGAGGAAGAATGTTAGAAACTTTTCTTTCCTTTTGTTTTTTCTTTCATTTAGTGATGCCTGGGTCATACTGTCATTTTCATTACTTAAGCTCTTAGAAATGGTCATACTATTCACGATATTAAAAATAAAACAGTATCTTGATACAAAGTGCCAGTTAATCCACTAAGTCACAGACTGTTAATGCTCACAGTTACAGTACACTTAAATTGCATACCTAAGTCATATTACTTAGGATGATGCAACAATGGATAATCCATTATTGTGAACTGCAAATGATGGTTGCCATCATCAGGTAATAAAACAATGGCTACAATTACAGAAAGTGATAGATAATCTGTGCCATATCCGTTTGACACTAAAAACAGGGTTGCTTTTGGCCCCTAATTTTTTTGTCTACCTTTGGGTTTTGTGCTTCCCAGAATCTTCTGCATCCATTGGCAAAACTTAGGACCTATCATCTTCAGAGTATATGGGGCTTTCAGTGCTAAAATTGGGATAGTACCAGGCACACTGGGATGTTTGGACACTCTGCCTTGTCCTAGTTTAACAACAGCTGCTTTGAAGCCATCTGAAACTAGCCTGGAGTAGTATGACAACAGCCATGTTCTGATCTTGCCTTTGGAGGTTGGTTTCGTTTGTTTTGTTTGGGGGTGGGGTGAGAGAGGACTTGCTATTTCAAACACATTTTATACTTTTTGAAGATGTGTTTTTTCCCCTCCCAAATTCACTGCATTACAGTCTTTGAAACAGAATGGGAGAAAAAAATAACAAAGTGCTGGCATCCAAAAGATGGTAAATTCACTTTTCATTTTTGATAAAGAGTGGACAATGAGGAACTAGAAATTCTAGGCTTGGAGAATAAACTGTTAGTAACCATGTTGTTTCGTATATTCAAAAATCTACAAACTTTGTACCCTAATAACCTCCTACTTATGAATCTAGCGCTAAATTCTGGAGACAAGATGAAGGTACTACTTCTTAACTACCATGACCCCTGCTGACTCTACTTCTGTGGAAACCAATAACTTCTCTTTCTTCATAACCCCAGCGGTCACTATTTGAATGAAGTAGGATTCCAAACTTTTTGGCATTTGATCTTCTGCTTTCAGCCCAAGTTGGTTTTCATTTTTTAACCACAGGAGATATCAAAGAATGATTTAGTAAATCATAATAGCAAATAAGTCTGAGGCTGTTTATCAGCTTCTCCTTCACAAGTTTGGATATCAGCTCCTCAGTCTCCTTTGCTTTCACCATTTACAGACTTCACTTGTTTCTTGAGTCTCTGTTAATGTAAGCTTTTTATGAAACTGTCCATCTTCTTGAATTGTGTGTTTGCACTTTGCGAGTTAAAGTGTTCCTCAAATTTTGTCTGTCTCACAGAATCCTGAATTCCCTGACACTTTGATGATCCTCTCACTTTAGAGCATAAGAAACATTTGGAACTACTTACCTCATGCAGTCATTTCTCAGTTTAATTTCTGGCTTCTAAGTTTGTGTGCTTCAGCTTGAGATAAGTGTATTTTTAAGAGATTGTGTATTCTGTGTATAGGTAGCACCAACTGCACCACTTTGGAATAGGTATCATTGCTAGACTTTTTCATTCCATAGAAAGCTAAGGAGTTTCTGGCAACACCTGTAGCACTAAACCACTGCCTGACTAATGAACTGAACTGACTATGCTAGCATCCTGCTGAAAGGTACATAGAAATAGATAGCCTAGTGAAGCTGGGGTCCTAAGGGAAAGAATATTTTGGTTTTGGTAGCTCACAGAGGGGTCTAATTTAATATGACATCCAGAAATATAATTTTTTAAGACTTTATCTTGAAGATAGTAGTGATCTATTGGTTTGTCTTCTGTACCAAAAGATACAGGTTTTGAAGATCAGGGACTTGAGAAAGGCTTAACTAGGTGATTTTTCTTCTTCATGTAGCATCTGCAGGGGTGATTTGGTGGTGGCTTGTGTGGTTTGGTTGGGAAGTTCCATGTCTGCAGTCTAAAGATCTCTTTAGATGGCAGCAGAGTACTCTGCAGCAGGGTACTCAGACTTGTAACATAGTGACTCAAGGCTTTGAAAAATCTTTATAGTTCTTGAGAACGACGGGCTGTAGCCTACAAAGCCACATAAAATTGCTTTCCTAACTTTCACATTTATATTTATATTTATGTTTATATTTCATATTTTCTTTTGCTGCATTTATATTTCTAAGTTACATTTTTCTTATGAGTTTTTCTCATATTCATAATTGTGGTACACTTATGGCTCACTGCAGTCTCCAACTCCTGGGCTCAAGGGATCCTCCTGCCTCAGTCTCTTGAGTAGCTGGGACTACAGGCATGTGCCACCACAGCCAGCTGATTTTTTTATTTTTGTAGAGACAGAGTGTCACTGTGCTGCTCAAGCTGGTCTCAACTTCTGGCCTCAAGCAATCCTCTTGCCTTAGCCACCCAAAACGCTAGGATTATAGGTGTAAGCTGTCTGATAACCCTATGAGACTATCAGAAATTAAAACATCACTACAGTGGGAGATGATGCATAGAAACAGGAAAACTTAAAAACAGCTACTGAAACCACTTTGGAGATCAATTTGGCAATACCTATTGAACTTGAAATTGCACATCCCTGAGGACCAAATCATTCCATTGCTAAGGGATACCCTAGGTCAGGTATCAGAAAACTATGCCCCAGGCCGGGCATGGTGGCTCACGTCTGTAATCCTAGCACTTTGGGAGGCCAAAGTGGGCAGATCACTTGAGGCCAGGAGTTCAAAACCAGCCTGGGCAACGTGGTGAGACCCCCCCCCCCACTATTAAAAATACAAAGATCAGCTGGGCATCATGGCACATGCCTGTAATCCCAGCTACTTGGGAGACCGAGGCACGAGAGTCACTTGAACCCAGGACGTAGAGGTTGCGGTGAGCCAAGATTGTGTCCTGCACTCCAGTCTGGGTGACAGAGCGAGATTCTGTCTTAAAGAAAAAAAAGAAAAGAAAACTATGACCCAGCCCAATTTGGCCAGCGTTCTGTTTTTAAGAGGCTCATGAGCTCAGAATGGCTTTTATATTTTTAATGACTGGAGGGAAAAAGTCAAAAGAAGAATGTTTCATGACACATGAAAATTACATGAAATTCAAATGTCATTGCCCTTAAAGTTTTATTGCAACATAGCAATACCTATTTGCATTATCCCAGCCTTCTCATTGAAATGGCAAGGTTGAGTAACTGACAGAGACTGTATGGACTACACAGTGTAAGATATTTACTATCTGGCCCTTTACAGAAAAAGACTGGTGACCTCTGCCCTGGAGAAACACACATGCACAAGGAAACAAACTTAAAAAAAAAAAGTTCTTAATAGCAATATGAGACATACTAAAATGTTCATAGTAGCAATGTATGTAACAGTAAGAAGGTGAATGTAACCTAAATTTCCACAAATGGGGGATGTATACATAAGCGATTATATTTATACTGTGTAACACTAAATGATAATGAAAATGAAAGCACTAGAGTTTTGTTTTTTTTTTTTTAACCCTTTGAAAGTAAATTTCAGACATGCTGCTCATTTAACCCTAATTACTTTATTGTATAACTTACCCGTACTTTTGTTTAGGAAATATACATTCTCTTAAGTTACTACAGTGTAGTTATAAAACTCAGAAAATTAACATTGATACAATACTATAATCTACAAACATTTTTCCACTTTCATTAGTTGACCTAAAAATGTTCCTTAATAGCAAAAGAGAAAAAATTCTAGGTTCAGAATCTGATACAGAATGATGTTTGCATTGATTTGTCATATCCCTTTTGTCTTCTTTAATCTGGAAATAGCTTTTCAGACTTTGTCTTTCTTGACCTTGACATTGTTTAAGAAAACAGGATGGTTATTTTGTAGTTTAATCCCAGTTTGTGTTTATCTGATGTTTCCTTATGATTCAAGTCAAGTTATGCATTTTTTAAAAATATAAGGAATGCCATACAAATGATTTTTTGTTTTTCTCAGTGTGTCATATCGAGAGGACCATGATGTCAATTTGTCTTGTTGTTGGGGAAATTGATCAATTGATCACTTAGTTAAGGTGGTGTTCGCCAGATTTTTCTGCTGAAAGTTACTATCTTTTTTTTTTTTTTTTTTCAAGATGCAGTCTGGCTCTGTCGCCCAGGCTGGAGTGCAATGGTGCAATCTTGGCTCACTGCAACCTCTGCCTCCCGGGTTCGAGCCATTCTCCTGTCTCAGCCTCCCGAGTACCTGGGATTACAGGTGTGCACCACCACCCCAGGCTAATTTTTTGGTAGTTTTAGTAGAGTTGGGGTATAATCATATCGGCCAGGCTGGTCTCGAACTCCTGACCTTGGATCCACCTGCCTTGGCTCCCAAAGTCCTGGAGTTATAGGTGCGAGCCACTGCACCCAGCCACTATCTTTCTCTTTGAAATTAATAAATATTGTGAGGGGAGATACTTTGAAACCTTGTAAGTAACTTGTTTCTTACCACATTTCACCCACTGATTCAGCATCCATTGATGATTCATGCCTGACTCCCCCAGTTATTAATATAATGGTTCCCTAGTGATTTTTCTCCCTTTACTGCACCAACAATAGAAAAGTAAAGAAAACTATGACCCCGCCAAATTTGGCCTTCACTGTGTACTTCAGTAGACTTGTTGATAGTTTATTGCTGGGGAAGAGTTAGATGTTTGCTGAAGGTCTGGGGAGTTATTCCTATTTCAGATTACGGAAGTGCCTTCCTATTCCTGGTTTGCCAGTTTTTTGTTGTTGTTGTTTTGAGACAGAGTCTCACACACTTTGTTACCCGGGCTAGAGTTCAGTGGTGGCCTGATCTCAGCTCACTGCAACTTCCACCTCCCGGGTTCAAGCAATTCTTCTGCCTCAGCCTCCCAGTTAGCTGGGATTATAAGCATGCACCACCACAACCATCTCATTTTTGTATTTTTAGTAGAAACAGGGTTTCGCCATGTTGGCCAAGCTGGTCTTGAACTCCTGATCTCAGGTGATTCACCCACCTTGGCCTCCCAAAGTGCTAGGATTATCTCGCCTATCCTGCCAAGAGGATTTTTTTGTTTTGTTTCATTTTTTTTGAGACAGAGTCTTGCTGTGTCGCCCAGGCTGAAGTGCAGTGGCGCGATCTCAGCTCACTCAACCTCTGCCTTCTGGGTTCAAGCGATTCTCCTGCCTCAGCCTCCCGAGTAGCTGGGATTACAGGCGCCACCTGGCTAATTTTTGTATTTTTAGTAGAGACGGGGTTTTGCAACGTTGGCCAGGCTGGTCTCAAACTCCTGACCTCAAGTGATCCACCCACCTCAGCCTCCCAAAGTGCTGGGATCACAGGCATGAGTCACCATGCCCTGCCTGCTAAGAGTTTTTGTTTGTTGTGAGTGGATATTGTAAATTACATTCATAATTTTCAAACATTTACTTTTGCTTTTTAGAATAGACCCTACTTAATTGTAATGTGTTATATATCACTGAGTTTGATTTGCTAATATTTTATTTAAGGTTTATATCTGTCTTTATGTGAGATTCCTCAGTAATTTTCCTTCCTTGAATGTCATTGTCAAGTTTGGGATCAAGTATTCTGACTTCATAAAATGAGCTGCAAAGTGTTCCTTTTTTATTTTCAGCAAAAGTTCAGATAAGATTGGTGCTATTTTTTAAAAGTTTGAAAGGAATTAGTGGCTAAGCCCTCTGAGCCTGAGTTCTTCTTTTTTGGGGAAGATTTATAATAATGAATTCAATTTATTTTATTGATATAGCAGTATTAAAAATCTTCTTTTGCTTCTTGTGTTCACTTGTGCCCTCATAGACATTTAGGTTTTTGCTTTCTTAGGTCAACTGTACTGGTTCTATTTCTCCACCAAATGTTTATCTTTTTTCACTTTTGTTAATCTCTCTTCTATTATCTCCTCTCTGGTTCTTTTTGTTCTTATGGGTTGCTACTTTTCCTCCTCTTTCCATTATTGTCATTTTAGTGGAGGATATGGAGAAAACTTTATGTGTTTAATTTGTGATATTTAACTGGGATCTCTCCTTAGTCTTTTTCTTTCCATCTCCTTAATTTTCTAACTAGAATATAGTGGACATAATGTCCATAATTATAACTACTGTCATAATTACTAATGTCAGCTATAACAGGCTATTGAAATGTAGTGATACTCTCGAGGACTTTTGAAGATTTTTAATTTTTGTCCCCACTCCAAGTTGCCACCAAACTTAAAAAAATCTCTTTTCTTTTTATAATCTCTTTTATTTTTTTCTCTCATTGGAAATTATTACTTCCACAGAGGTTCTAATCTAATATCAATTAGGGTATGTTTGAGTTTGCTAGAATTGTGTGTAAACAGCTAGGCGCAGTGGCACACACCTGTAATCCCAATGCTTTGGGAGGCCGAGGCGGGTGGATCACAAGGTCAGGAGTTCGAGACCAGCCTGACCAACATGGTGAAACCCCATCTGTACTAAAAATACAAAATTAGCCGGGCGTGGTAGCGTGCGCCTGTAATCCCAGCTACTCAGGAGGCTGAGGCAGGAGAATTGCTTGAACCCGGGAGGCAGAGGTTGTAGTGAGCTGAGATTGCACCACTGCACTATAGCCCAGGAAACAGAGTAAGACTCCGTCTCAAAAAAAAAAAAATCTGTGTAAAGAACACCTAGTTCCTTTAGTGCGTAAATATTATAACATCTCTTTTGACTTTTGAAACATAGGTTCATTTTACATTGTGTTTTTTAATTTTTATTTATGTATTTTTGAGACTGTCCCGCTGTGTCACCCAGGCTGGATTGTAGTGGTGTGATCATGGCTCATTGCGGCCTCAACCTCCCAGGCTCAATTGATCTTCCGTCCAATCCTCCTATCCCAGTCTCCTCAGTACTACAGGCAAGCACCGCCATGCCAGGCTAGTTTTTTTGTATTTTTTTTGTAGAGACAGGATTTTGTTATGTTGCCCAGGCTGGTCTCAAACTCCTGGGCTAAAGTGATCTGCCCGCTTCAGCCTCGCAAAATGCTGAGAGTACAGGCATGAGCCACCGCACCCAGCCTTTGGTGTTTTAAAACCTTTTATTTTGGAATACATTTAATAGAAGTTTTAAAGCTGGTTTAGATAATTTCTTTCCTTTTTTTTTTTTTTTTTTTTGAGATGGAGCTTTGCTCTTGTTGCCCAGGCTGGAATGCAGTGGTGTGATTTTGGCTCACTACAATCTCCGTCTCCTGGGTTCAAGCGATTCTCTTGCCTCAGCCTCCTGAGTAGCTGGGGTTACAGGCATGCACCACCACGCCCGGCTAATTTTGTATTTTTAATAGAGATGGGGTTTCTCCATGTTGGTCAGGCTCGTCTAAACTCCCGACCTCAGGTGATCCGCCTGCCTCCGCCTCCGCCTCCACCTTGCAAAGTGCTGGGATTACAGGCATGAGCCACTGCGCCTGGCCAGTTTAGAGAATTTCTATGTAACTTTTACTCAGCCTCCATTAATGTTGCCACCAAATATAGCCAGTGTATGTTTGTCACAACTATGAAATTTAACATTTGTATGATAGTAGTATTACTATTACCTGAACTACAAACTTTATTTTGTATTTCACCAGTAATTCCATTAACGCCTTTTTCATATTCGAGAGTCCAATCCAAGACTTCGGATTTGATTTGTCTTGTCTCCTTAGTATACTGTGTTCTTTCACAGTTTCTTAATCTTTCCTTGTTTTTCATAACCTTGGCAGTTGTACAAAGTACTGTATACAGGTATTTTATACAATGTCCCTCAAGTTGGGTTTGTCTGATGTTTTCTTATGATTAAACTGGGATTATGAGTTTTAGGGAAAAGATCACAGTGCTGAAGTGCTATTTTCATCATACCATATTGAAGCGTGCATGCCATGAATAAGACATGTCACTATGAATGTTAACTATGATCACTTGGCTGAGGTAGTCTCCACTGTCTCCATTGTCAGTTTGTTTTTCCCCCCTTTTAGGTCTGTGTTTTTGAAGTAAGTTACCAAGGTGAGCCCGTACTCAAGGAAAATTCATTTTTACCTTTGGAGAAGGGAGTATATGCTTATATTATTTGGAATTCTTCTACAAGGAACGTGTGTCCCTTCTTTCCATTTATTTATTTATTCAATCATCTGTTTTTATCAGTATGGATTTTGGAATGTTTATTTTATTTAGGAGTTATAACCCAATGCCAATGTTACTTATTTTTGCTAAAATTTTTCCAACTTTGGCCATTGGGAATTCTTTCAAGTTGGCTTCCATAACCTTTTGGTACTCCCCCATCTTTAAAAAAAAAATGACTTTATTGCATTCTGACCCTGTAAGTTACACCAGGTTCATGTTGGCGTTTTTTTCTGCCTCTGGCCTAGAATCAGTCATTTCTTCTAGGAGCCCTGGCTCCTTTTATTAGAGAGAATGGTATATAGAAACCAAGATCTAGTTGTAGGTGTGTTTGTTGCTACTGGGGTGTCATTGCTTCTAGACCCTCTAAGAAAGCAGTCCTAACTCTCTATACTAACCCATGTTACAACATACCTGTTCATCTGTATATGTATTAAATAAATGTGAGTTCATGCTGATATGTCCGACTGTAACCTAGTACCACAGGGTTCATTCTATCTTTCTTCTCTTGTTTATTTGTAACTTCTTTATCTGACAGGGAGAAACCTTGTTTCTATTATCTACTATTTATTATGTTTTCTTTTTTTGGGGCGGTGGACAGAGTCTTGTTCTGTCACCCAGGCTGGAGTGCAGTTACACACGGTCTCTGCTCACTGCAAGCTCCGCCTCCCGGGTTCAGGCCATTCTTCTGCCTCAGCCTCTCAAGTAGCTGGGACGACAGGCGCCTGCCACCACACCCAGCTAATGTTTTGTATTTCTTTTTAGTAGAGATGGGGTTTCACCATGTTAGCCAGGATGGTTTCGATCTCCTGACCTCGTGATCCACCTGCCTCGGCCTCCCAGAGTGCTGGGATTACACGCGTGAGCCACTGCACCCAGCCTATTTACTTATGTTTTCAATCCCAGTATACATGTTAAGAAGTTTAATGTATACTGGTAGTTTGCTCATTAAGACTTATTTCCTCCTGTTCATGATATTTCTGAAACATTTTTCGGGCTTGCATTGAAGTTTTATATTTTTTAGAGAGGATTTGTGTTTGCTTGTGTTAGTCACTTTCAGGCTGTTTTATCCCCCCTTTTAAAAGCAGTTTTTTATTGTGGTATAATATACATAACATAAAAGTTACTGTTTAACAATTTTTAAGTGTACATTTGTACAGTTCCTTGGTATTAAGTACATTTATAATGTTGTGCAGCCACCACCGATATTTATTTTTGGATCTTTTAAATCATCATTAACAAGAACTGTGTACCTATTAAACAGTAGTTCTCCATTTCTCTACTTCCTTTAGCCTCTGGTAACCTTCATTCTACTTTCTGTCTCTATGAATTTGCCTATTCCTGGTACCTCATATATGTGGAATCATACAATTTTTGTCCTTTTGCATCTGGCTTATTTCACTTAGTAACTGTTTTTAGGGTTCTTCCATCTTGTATCCTGTATCCAATTTGTATCCCTTTAAGGCTGAATAACATTCCATTGTGTCTATGTGTGTGTGTGTATGTACATATGTACACACATACTATATTTTGTTTATTAATTTGTTGATAGAAATTTGTGGTGTTTCCACCATTTAGCTTACTGTGAATAATGCTACTGTGAACATTGGCATACAAGTGTCTGTTTTAATACATGCTTTTGTTATTTTAGATGTCTACCTAGAAGTGAAATTGCTAGCTCATATGGTAATTCTATGTTTAACTTTTTGAGGAACTGCCAAATTCTTTTCTACAGTGCCTGAACTGTTTTTCATTCCCACTAGCAATGCACAAGAGTTCCAATTTCTCCCACATCCTAGCCAATACTTGTTACTTTCCATTTTTAAAAGTAAATAATAGCAACCAGGCAGGGTGGCTCACACCTGTATTCCCAGCACTTTGAGTGGCTGAGGCAGGGAGGATGGATTGAGGCCAGGAGTTCGAGACCAACCTGGGCAAAATGGCAAGACCTCACCTCTACAAAAAAATGTAAAAATTGCCTCAACATGGTGGCATGTGTCTGTGATCCCAGCTACTCCATAGGCTGAGGCAGGAAGATCACTTGGGCTCAAGAGGTCAAGGCTGCAGTGAGCTATCATGGCACCACTGCACTCCAGCTTGGGCTACCTTACCTCAAAAAAAAAAAAAAGAGAAAAAAAAGCTGTCCTAATGGGTGAGAAGTAGTATCTCATTATGGGTTTGATTTGCATTTTCTAATTGTTAGTGATGCTGAGCATCTTTTCGTGGGAGGGTATTTTAATTATGGGTTTTTCATGGCCTTGTATGTTGTGAAAATTCTGACTATGTACCCTAGTTAATTGTGGTCTCTTATGGTTAGGGATTTCCTAACTGTCTTGGTTCATTCGGGCTGCTCTGTTGAAGTTCATAGACTGAGAAGCTTTTAAATCTCACATTTCTCAGAATTCTGGAAGCTAGGAAGTTAGATCAAGATGTCCAGATTCAGTATCTGGTAAAGTCCCACTTTTTCACAAATGGTACCTTCTGGCTGTCTTGTCACGGAATGGAAGGGGCAAACAATCTCCCTTGGGCCTCTTTGATAAGGGCACCAATCCCATTCATGAGAGGTGTGCTCTCGTGGTCTAATCAGCTCCCACAGGCCCCACCTCTTAATACCATCTGTATCTTGGGGTTAGGATTTCACCATATAAATTTGGGAACATTCAGACCATAGCACTGACCATGGGGTGGATATACTTTGTTTGTCTTTAGTTCAACTCAGAAAGCCAGAACCAAGTGTAAGACATCAGAATTATTACCCCCCCACCCCCCACCCCGCGTCTTCAGTGAGTTTTTTGTTTTGTTTTGTTTTTCCCTAGTTCACCCAATCAGAGTGTTGCCCTTCAGCTTGTCTGGTTTTCAGTCTGACTTCTCATTTTGCTGGGGCCTTGAGGTTAACCTAATAAAACCTGGGTTCTAGGACATCGGGTTTTTAGTCATACAGTACCGAAAAAGAAATGCCATCTTTGGAATTTCATTTAGCTCTCCGGGTTCCCACTTTCTAGTTGTTAATGGCTTCAGGGGTTTCAGCCATGCACTTATAAAATTTTTTAAAATTCATAATGAGCACATTTAGTGTTCTGATCTAGAGTTTTTCAAGTTGTCAAGTTTTAACTACATTGCCAAAGCAGGAAACCTTGTTTTGTTTTTCTTTTGTTAAAAGGCAGGTATCAGTGAGTTTAAGGGAGAGTCTAGCAGTCTGCATATAGTTCTCGCGAAGAAGGCAAGCAAACTATTTTTAGGTACTTATTTCTAGAATCAATGATCAAAGATGAGTTTTAGGGCTGATTTTATATATTAATACATATTCATGTGCCCTCTATTTTTATTATAGCTTTCTAATCTGAGCTTCTTTGTGTAGCAAACACATGTATGGATGACTATGAATTAGTAAAAACAGATTTTAATGCCTTTTTCTCTTTGGAGGAAATCAGATGTTTACAAAAAATAGACAAAGACAAGCCAATTAAAACAAAATCTAGAATAATCAAAGAGCTCGGGAAATGCTCACATTTGTTTATATTGAATAGCTCTATTAATGAATACTTATTGCAGTTTGTTTTTATTTCAGCTTTGGCTAGATCAGAGTCTAAGAGAGATGGAGGTTTTAAAAATAATTGGAGCTTTGATCATGAAGAAGAAAGTGAAGGAGATACAGATAAAGAGTAAGGATTTTTTTTTTCCCTCAGATATTTTATAAGAATAAAACTTCTCATTAGAAAAACAATTTCTATTCCATGGAAATATCTTTAGGAATATGGTATTCTTAAGAAAACATTTAACTCTTTCACAGTCGCTTTAAGGAAAGAAAAAGCAGTTCTTTATTGATAAATTATTTTACTGTTATTTTCTCCATCTTTTGAAATGTATAAATATATGCTTATAATACATGTAACCTTATAATTAAAAATTGACTGTACAATGGAAGGCTTCAAAATAAGGAAATTGTTTTTTGTTTTTTAAAAAGGCATTCTGTTCAGGCAGCAATTTGAAAAGCCACCATTTATCATGAGTAAGTGAACCCAGATTAAGACCCTTGCATTTTGTATGAAAGTTTAAATACTGTAGTATCTTTCTTCCCCGGTTGTGACCACACCCCTACCATATCCATCTTAGGTCAGATTCTCACCAGAGAAAGCAGAACCATTATAAATGATAAACACAGGTGTTTATCCAGACAGAAGTTAAGCAAAGTGTTCATTACACTTTGTTAATCTACTTGGAATGACTGTTGTGTAAAAATTTTAAATGATAGTTTTAATAGAACTTTTTGTATGTCGTGAGATTTGTTATTGAAATTCAACATTCAGTTTTTGGCTGGGCGCAGTGGCTCATGCCTGTAATCCTAACACTTTGGAAGGCCAAGGCAGGTGGATCATTTGAGGTCAGGAGTTCAAGATCAGCCTGGCCAACATGGTGAGACCTCATCTCTACTAAAAATACAAAAAATTAGCTGGGTGTGGTGGCGCACACCTGTAATCCCAGCTACTCAGGAGGCTGAGGCAGGAGAATCACTTGAACCCGGGAGGTAGAGGTTGCAGTGAACCCAGATCATGCCATTGCACTCCAGCCTGGGCGACAGAGTAAGACTCCGTCTCAAAAAAACAAAAACAAACAAGAAAACATTGTTTTTAGGTTTTTGATTTATTGATCTCGTTTTCTGCTGGCCAAAATAAATAACAAATTCAGAGATACACAAATATACACACGAAGTTCTACCAAAACTATAAATATGTTAGAAAAATTTTTATACAAGAAGTCATTCAGAATATATTGGCTAAATATTGTAGGTGCTTCACTTCTGTCTGGGCAACAGCTCCATTCATCATTACCACTTTATGTGCCTTCACCGATGAGATGTTGATTTGAAGTTTTATTTGAAGGAGAGCTTTGAACTGGTAAGTCTCTCATTTAAAATCAGTATTTTATGGTTTTCTTTCTTCCATTTCTTTTATACTTTTTCTGATTACTTTAAAATATTAAACAATTATTGTTATATTCAGTATGCATATAGTTTTGAAAAATTAGAGTTAAATCTGAAATTAAGCTGCATAGAAAATATACCACCTCTTAAACATGTTTGTAAAAATGTTTACGAGATAACTTTTATCATTAAAACAATTTGGGATGTATATAAACATTGTAATAAAACATTTTACATTTTTGTGTAAATATCTAGGACTTTACAATAAATACTTTAGCTGAATTGTCTTTGAAAAGGTTGTATTTGACTTTCTTTGGTGGCAGATTTACTATAGTTCCACATTTTTTAAAAGCTGTCTTTAAGGTGCTACCTGTTCTGTACATTTCATTTATGAATTGTACTTTTTGGTTCATCATGAGTCTCAGGGACATCAGCTTTTTGAACATGTGTCTATTAACAGGTTCATGTTATCTATTAACATGATAACATGATAATTTAATCTTTTAGAATTTCAGGCCAGTGATTTCTCAGTGAAGGGTTGATATTTCCAAGAGTGGTGGAAGTATACTATTTTACCATGGTAATAACGCTGGAATTACTTCCTTTTGATTAGCTAAGACTTTCTTCCCTTTCAGTTCATTTCTTCTCCATTATTTTGTTTCTCTTGTCTTTCTATCCTTAATTTTCAATCTAAGACAGAAAGGAAAAATAAGTGAGAATAAATAAAATCCATAGCTAAATAAACAGAATTATGTGTTCATTTATTGTAGGGTTCAGCAAACAATGATCCATGGGCTAATCTTGTGTGCCATCTAATTAGTAATTTTTGTTGGAACATAGCTACATGTATTATTTATGGCTCTTTTCATACAACATATGAGTAGCTGCTACAGAGACCCTATGACCTGCAAAGCCTATGGTCTGGCCCTTTACAGAAAAAGTTTGCTGATCCCCTGAATTAGGTGAACATAGAGGATAAAACCTCAGAATGTAATATAAGGATTATAATTGCTACTTAAGGTTTTTTTCCCCTTATTTTCTGTGCAGTGGGACAAATCTGCTCAGTGTGGATGAAGATGAGGATTCTGAAACCTCAAAAGGAAAAAAGGCAAGTGTTGCTTAAAATATTTTTTTCTTTTACGTTATATACAAAAAAATTGTTACCTCAAAAGAAGACCTAATATTTTTAATTTATAAAGCCCAGTTACCCACTTCCTCCACCCCAGAGGCAAATGGTGTTCCCAGTTTGTTATTTATCACTTTGGGAATGTTTTATGCATTATAAAGAAGAGAAATATTTCCACCTCCCATGTTACACAATTGGTAAGATACTGTGCATGATCTTCCTTTAACTTATCTTGGAGACCATCTGTAAGAGTTCATAAAAACACCTCATTCTTTTCAGTGAGTGCATAGTATTCCATTGTATTATATACCATTAACTTTTTAATTCTTTTCTAAAATAATGTGTAAACTAGCCTTCTATATGGGTTATTTTGCAGACATACAAGCGTATCTGTAGAATGAATTCCTAAAAGTTGCACTGCTTTATCAGGACAGGTCCATTTCTAATTTTGGCATACAAGATTTACACTTGTTCCATCAATATCTGAATGTTATCTGTTTCCCCACATATCTGTCATAATGTCATCAACCTTTGATCTTTGCCGATGAAAACTAGTATCTCAGTATAGTTTTAATTTCCATTTTATTTTTTGTGAGGTTGAATATCATTTCATATGTATACTCTAATTTTTTTCTAAAATAATTGTCAGTTAATATCCTTTGCCCGTTTCTCTATCTGGTCTTTAGAATATTATTCATAGGAATTCTTTTTATATTTAGTCTAAGATACACTTTTTTTCCCCACATTTTGACATCTTTGAAATCTAGATGCATCTTATAAGATAGCGTGATATGCTTTAATTATTTTTAAAAACTGTTTTTGGCCAGGCGTAGTGGCTCATGCCTGTAATCCTAGCACTCTGGGAAATTGAGGTGGGAGAATTGCTTTAGGTCAGGAGTTTGAGACTACCTGGGCAACATAGTGAGACTCCATCTCTAAAAAATAAAAATTTTTGCACAGTACATACAATAGTGGTATATTATGTAATAGTTTTATAGGTTTGATGAAATAGGGTATTTTGGAGAAATTGGCCCTTTGCTGTGATACTAGTTGTTAATATATATACGTGTGTGTGTACTTTTTTTTTTTTTTTTTTGAGACAGAGTCTGGTTCTGTTGCCGAGGATAGAGTGCAGTGGTGCAGTCTCAGCTTACTGTAACCTCCGTCTCCTGGGTTCAGACAATTCTCATGCCTCAGCCACACGGGTAGCTGGGATTACAGGCATACGCCACCATGCCTGGCTAATTTTTGTATTTTTAGTAGAAAACGGGTTTCACCATGTTGGCTAGACTGATCATGAACTCCTGGCCTCAAGTGATTGTCCTGTCTCTGCCTCCGAAAGTGTTGGGATTACAGACCTGAGCCACTGCGCCTGGCCATTACTAAAATTTTAACTCAGTTTTTTCACTAGTCTTTTGTCTTTGCTTATGATGGCTATTGCCATGGGGAAAATATATTTCTTTATGTCATCAAATGTATCATTTTTTTCTTTTAAAGGCTTTTGGGTCTACTGTCTTTGTTCTTAATGATGTTAATTTAATAACTTATTTGGGGCTGGGCACGGTGGCTCATGCAAGTAATCCCAACACTTTGGGAGGCCAAAGCAGGCAGATCACTTGAGGTCAGTAGTTCAAGACTAGCCTGGCCAACATGTTGAAACCTTGTCTCTACTAAAAATAGAAAAAATTAGCCAGGCGTGGTAGTGGGTGCCTGTAGTCCCAGCTACTTGGGAGGTGAAGGAGGAGAATTGCTTGAGCTCAGGAGGCGGGGGTTGCAGTGAGCTGAGATTGCGCCACTGCACTCCAGCCTGGGTGACAGAGTGAGACTCAGTCTCCAAACAAAAAATAAAACAAAATACCCACTTTTATATGCTTTGTCTTATTAGATATATAAAATAGTTTCACAACAGTAATACCAACATAATTACCAATAAAATGATTTTCAAATTATTTTGTTTCCTTGTTTTTGATGACACATACACCAGGTATGTGTGTCCCACTAGGAATGTGTATTTAAATTAGTATATTTTTAAGTCATTTGGAATTGTTTATTTTTGTTTGGTATTCTACCAACTGAATAGAGAGTTAGGTTTGTTGTTGTTGTTGTTGTTTTTAATTTTGTTTTTTTGTAGTGAGGAATTGCGTTTTATTTTCATTTTAATTTTTATTATGTAAATTTTTTGTATGGTTTCAGCATCACATCTCAAAAGAAGTAATTTTCAGAGAAATCTAATTTTATCTTGATTCCCTTTATTCTGTTTTCCCTATAAGTGACTTGTTTTAAAAATTAGGTGGCTTAACTTTTTTTAAATATATATGTAAGCATATACTACTATTCTTGGAAAAACTATCCACACTGTTTGCTGACACCTTGATTTTCTTATTTAACAGTATGTTATATAGATCACCCTACAGCAAAGTATTTACAGATCTTTGTCATCCTTTTTATTATATAGTACTCCATTGGATGGATATACTGTAGATATTTAATTTGTCCCTACTGATGAATAGAGATTTTTTTCCCCCAGTCTTGCTATTACATATAAGACTTTACTAAAACCTTGTGCATATTTTTTTTTTCGTATCTGTGTAGTATATTTGTGGGATAGATTCCTAGAATTGAAGTTGCTATTTCAGAGGTGAAATTCACATGTGATTCTGCTAGATACTGCCAAATTCCCTATCTATAAGTGTTAACATTAGCCATTCCCACTAGCAGTGTATGATTCTATTTCCCTATAATCTTGCAAAATATGTAGTCACACTTGAATTTTTGCTGAACAGAACATAGCACCTTCTTCACATATTTCCTGTATTTACACTGTAAGAATTTGAAGAACTTTTACATTTCCTTTTTTCCCCTGTGTTTCTGGGTTTTTTTTTTTTTCCCCCTCTGCAACAGCTCTATTTTGTCATAATTTGAGGAAATTTATTTTATTTATTTATCTATTGAGACCGAGTCTCTCACTGTTTCCCAGGTTGGAGTGTGGTGGTGCAGTATTGGCTCACTGCAACTTCTGCCTCCTGGGTTCAGGCAATTCAAGCAATTCTCCTGCCTCAGCCTACTGAGTAGCTGGGATTACAGGCAGACGCCACCAAACCAGCTAATTTTTATATTTTAGTAGAAGTGGGTTTCACCATGTTGGTCAGGCTGGTCTTGAACTCCTGACCTCAAATGATCTGCCCACCTTGGCCTCCCAAAGTGCTGGGATTACAGGCGTGAACCACTGTGCCCGGCCTGAGGAAATTATTGAATTTGATGTTTTTCTGTTAATACTATTAAGTTTTTCTTTATGAAGTTATTCATACTGAAAAACTCTTAAGGTTTTTCCCACTGCAGGTTTTCCTATTTTTTATTTTAACATCTGGATTTCCTGAAGTGCTGCTTTTTAGGTGTTCTTTACATAGACAAGAAAATAATAGAAAAAAAGGAGTGAACTGGGTAGATGAAAATAAGATGTGGGCAGGCATGGTGTCTTTTGCCTGTAATCCCAGCACCTTGGTAGGATGAAGCAGGATGATCGTTTGAAGCCAGGAGTTTGAGATCAGCCTGGGCAACAAAATGAGACTCTACCAGAAATAAAAAATAAAAAATAAAAGATGTTTTCTATCACTAACTTATATAGGGCATTGGTCTTAATGTACATATATAGAGCTTTCAGATTTCTTTTTTTTTTTTTTTTTTTTTGAGATGGAGGCTTGCTCTGTCGCCTAGGCCCGAGGGCAGTGGTACGATCTCAGCTCATTGCAACCTCTACCTCCCGGGTTCAAGGAATTCTCCTGCCTCTGTCTCCAGAGTGACTGGAATTACAGGTGTGTGCCACCACGCCTGGCTAATTTTTTATATTTTTAGTAGAGGCCATGTTGGTCAGACTGGTCTCGAACTCCTGACCTCATGATCCGCCCACCTCGGCCTCCTAAAGTTCTGGGATTACAGGCGTGAACCACTGCGCCTGGCCTGCATTCAGATTTCTTATGATTTCTTGTAAAAGTATATGCTTTATTACATATTTTTAAAATGTAAATATTTATATTTTAAGGTAAAACCTACAAGACACGTTGATTTATTTAGTGAACTCTAAAGATCATTCTGATATGATAGTATCATCTGTTTTAAATATACATGGACCATCTCTTCTTTAAATTAGAAATTTTATATTGTGCCTTTTCCCTCTTAAATTCATATTTCTTCTGTTCAGTTTTCCCACAGAATCTTAATATGATATACTTTTATGTAATTGAAAATCTTTTTATTATCCTATCACACTTTAATAGAGATATTCTTCACTGAAGATAAACTTTACTGAAGCTTAACATTAAGTAAAACTGCTGCTATTAAAGTTTGTTTTTTTAAAAACTGAGTTATCATTATAATGATTAATGAACACTTCATCTAAAAAGTATTATTATAGATATTTATAGTTATTAAATTTATTATGCAAAATAGTATTGGAAATTTATCTTTTAACATGGATGAGGCTGATGGTTTCCATTTTTATTCATTTAGTTCATCTATTCATGAATCCGTATTACCTGAATGAAACTTTCTGAATAATTTTACTCTTTCTTAAAAATGGACATGTAACAGTTGTACATATTTATGGAGGGAAATTTATTTTTAAACTTTTTTGTTAGACACAAGTGCTGAGAAATCCTGGTTACATTCTAAATAGATAAATATGGAAATAATTTTGCTGTAGTATTATCGTACAATTCTTTTTTTATTTGAAACAGAATCTCTCATCTCCCAGGCCGGAGTGCAGTGGGGCAATCTCGGCTCACTGCAGCCTCTTCCTCCTAGGCTTAAGTGATCCTCCCGCCTCAGCCTCCCAAGTAGCTGGGACTACAGGCGCCTGCCACCACATCTAATTTTTGTATTTTTAGTAGTTTTAGTGGTTTTGCCATGTTGGCCAGGCTGGTCTCGAACTCCTGACCTCAAGTAATCCACCCACCTTGGCCTCCCAAAGGGCTGGAATTACAGGCATGAGCCATCGTGCCTAGCCACAGTTCTTTCCTTTTGAGTTAAATGCCAAAAATTACATAGTGACCAAACATTTAAAAATTTAAAATAATTTGTAATCCAGTCATTAGGTCCTGGCCTTCCAGATTTTGGAGAAATACACTAAAAAAGCTTTACGAAGATTTGAATAGCTAGTATACTTGTTATTTTTAGGTTTCTTCTTTTGTTTTGTTTTAACCAAATGCTCTCAGAAATAATTGGAAAAACTGAAATCTTGTTAATTTCTGTATGCTTTTGCCAATACAGTACTTTTTTGTTTTTTTTGAGACGAAGTCTCCTGTGCCCCAGGTAGGAGTGCAGTGGCGGGATCTTGGCTCACTGCAACCTTCCCCTTCCCAGGTTCAAGCAATTATCCTGCCTCAGCCTCCTGAGTAGCTGGGACTATAGGCATGTGCCACCATGTCCGGCTAGTTTTTGTATTTTTAGTAGAGACAGGGTTTCACCATGTTGGGCAGGCTGGTCTCGAACTCCAGACCTCAGGTGATCCGCCCACCTTGGCCTCCCAAACTGCTGGGATTACAGGTGTGAGCCACCACGCCCAGCCGGATTGAGGATTTAAAGTTGATTACTATGACTAAAGCTACCATGTTTGATAATCCTTCAGAAGGTCTTTATGTGTCCCAGGGATATATACATATATCTACCTGGATTTTGAATAGCTTACAGGTAATGTATAGGTCTGTCAAACTAAAGGAAGAAACTGAGGCAAAATTAATGTAGTTAATAAGTTAATATAGTAAAAATTAATATATTATAGTGAGTTTATTTGAGTCACATTTAAGGACTGCAACCTGGGAGCATAGATTTAAGTTGTCCCACATGTATGCTTCGATGAGCAGCAGTTACAGTGAGTTTTTTAATGAAAAAGAGACTATTCCTAAGTTGTTTACCAAGAATTTACATTAAAATAGCTAACAATAGATACTGATTGGCCATACTTTGTTCTTTGTATCACAAATTCATGGAACATGAAGATAATGAATGAGGACCACAATGTGCAACTTGTGATAACTTTTTTCTTTGAGATGGAGTCTTTTGTCGCCCAGGCTGGAGTGCAGTGGCATGATGTCAGCTCACTGCAACCTCCACCTCCTGGGTTTAAGCCATTCTCCTTCCTCAGCCTACCAAGTAGCTGGGATTACAGGCATGCATCACCACGCCTGGCAAATCTTTATGTTTTTAGTAGAGACGGGATTTTGCCGTGTTGGTCAGGCTGGTCTCAAACTCCTGACCTCAGGTGATCCACCAGCCTCGACCTCCCAAAGTATTGGGATTACAGGCGTGAGCCACTGTACCCGGCCAACAGTTTAGGTAATTTATCTGCTAGTCAGGAAACTACAGGCAAGAAAAAGCACGTAACACCTTTAAATAGTTGCCTTTGGGCATGGGTCGGGGACTATGACTGAAATTCCTTACTACATCTCTCTGGGCCTCACAGAGCTCAGACTGCTCTGAGCTATTTTTCTTTCCTCAGGTCCATATGGATCATTGGTTTAAACTATTATAGACTGGTTTCTCCATTTGAAAATGAGTGTGGAATTAGGAGAAATCCTTTATTTTAGCTCACAGGGTCTTCATATCTTTCCCCTTCTCTTTCACAGAATCTTCTCTTTGCCTTTGGGCCTCTGCAGTTTCACTGTGCTTCTTTTAAGGGATTTATATCTTTTGTTAGTTAAGAAAACATTTTAGTCATTATCTCTGTGGATTTTACCTTTCTACATTATTATTTCTAGACCTTCTAATAGACATAAAACCATCATAAAAAAAAAAAAGAAGAATCCCGTAACCTGTATTTTATGTTTAAAAGCAAAAAAGGAAAAAAAAAAAAAAAAAAAAAAAAGGCTAATGGAATGAAGAAGTATATCTCTGTACCATATTCTGAGTAATTTCCTTAGCTCTATCTTCCGATTTACTTTTATCTTTAGCTCTATCTAAGCTGCTAGGTAATCCATACATTGGATTTTTTTTTTCTACTTTTTAAAAATTTCAGTGACATTTATCATTTATAGAACTGCTGTTGGTTCTCTTTCAAAGTTATATTTTCTATAGTGTGTCTAATTTTTTACTGTTTCAAATCTTTTTTTCAGAATTTAAGTGCTTTTAACATACATATGTCTCTAGCTTAATGGTTTCATTTAGGTTCTCTTATTATCTGATATTCTTCAGTACTAAACTTCCTCAGTATCAGTACTTTACTTAAATTATATGATGTGTGATAATTTTGGGTGGAAGATAACATTGATAAGTTTTTGCATATTTAGTATTCTCAATGAAGTATTCATTGATGCAGAAAATACATATTGAGCACAGTGTTGGAGCAAAACAGATTTTTTTGTTCTTGTGGAACTTAAATTCTAGTAACTTGCTATGCTTATTAGTTACTTAATGATTAATGTTATAAACAGGAGTTGTCCTGTTAAAGCTCTAGCCTGAAATCTATCGTCTGTTAGCTACAATGGTTTTTACATTTTTTTTTGTTTTGTTTTTTTTTTTTTTTTGGTTTTTACATTTTTAAATGCTTGGAAGAAAGAATCAAATGAATTCTATTTCATGACATGTGAACATAATGTAAAACTCAAATCTGTGTCCATAAGTAAAGTTTTCTTGGAAAACAGCCATGCTTATTTATAAATTGTTTGTGGCCACTTTTGTGCTGCAACAACCGATTTGAATATTTGGACAGAGTTGAGTAGATACAAAGAGTATATGATCAAGAAAGCCTAAAATACTTTTAGCCCTTTGCAGAAAAAGTTTGCTGATCCCTGTATCAGTGTTTATTTTGTATAAATGTATTTCATAGATTGATATCCAGAGTCCCCCTTGAAGACTCGCAGTGAATGAATGAAACCCCAGAGAATACTGAATCATATATCCTAGGATGAAGCATTGGTGAAACCATTCCATAAACAAAGTGACTATCACCCACACTTTAATTGTGTTGCCAGAACACAGGCAGATATTTTTTGTTTTTGTTTTTGGGAGCGTGTGGGTCCTTAAACACTCCGGACAGTAATACCTGGCTTTAACTATGCCCCACAGCATTGCTACATAGTACCAGAGTTAAGCTGTCCTTTCATGTTTTATGCCCTGGTACATTTTTATGAATTAGTATGTACTTCCCTTGCCTGAAAAACTTCTCTGAAAAACTTAACGGTGATACCATAGAAGAACTTTAGAGACAATCTTAGTATCTACTAGCAGAGGAGTGGCTAAATTAAAATATTTTTTGGAATGCAATTGGCTGTTAGTAACTGATACCACAGAAAGCAAAACCATAGATAAAGGGGGACTACTATGTAGTATTTTTGGATAAGTCGTATGTTAACCAGACAGAATAGCAGACTCTAGGCTTGCCAATAACTGTCTACTTTCTAGAATTGTCATGAGATTTATATGAGATGATGTAATTCACAGTATATGACACTAGCAGTTTTCTGGAAATAGCTACATTTTGTTATTATTTAATGCAGTGTTATTGAAGCTTTGTAAACTGATGTTTCTTTGCAAATAATGTTTGTAGTTTCAGGTCTGACATCAGTAAGGTCCTTGTTTGTAATTGGTTTTCTAGTCATTTGATCTCTTTTTGAACAAATGGATTCATCTATTCACAGTAGTTCTCTTGAGGCTGTGCTTGCATTACCTGGAAAACTGTCTTAGGCTGGGGTAGGGCAGTGGATTAAAGTTTTAGGCAATTCCAGACTGAACATATCATCGTGATTTTATAATGGGAGTACTCTAATCTGTGAGATAATCAGCCATAAATTTTTAAAAACTTATTTACACCTTATTTCCTCCCAGTAATTTGATGTAGATTACCACATTAGGAGCACAAATAAAATTATGGAAAATCAAAACAATTAGGAGGTCAGTAGATTAGCCAGGATTCTAAAATAATTTATATGTTGTATTTTAATTCAACAGTTGTCTCTAAATTTTCTGGGAACTGAAATTGTATCCTGTAATTGTATAATTGTATGATAATAGAATCTTTACAAATTTATTTTGCTCCTTTTGCCCGTTACATACTGTGATCTCTCTAAAGTGATTGTTACTGATATGTTTATACTATTATTTGCATCTATTGTAGTATAAAGTATCAATTTCTGTCTGTATAGAAACTTTGATACTAAGGCAAAAGTTCTTACACAAAAGCACAAGTTGAAATGACAGCTGATTGCCATATTTGGCTGTAGTGTTCTCCAGATAACAGCAAGGCCTGATAAGCAGGGGAAATGCTTACTTTTTACTCTCTGGAGAAAGCTATCCTAAGATCCTCTACCCTAATTGTCTCAAATATCTTTGGAGAGATTTACATAAAAAGAAAGTAATACAATAAACCTCCATGTTCCTACAACTTTGCATTGTCTTTAGGAAAAAAAAAGTAGGCAGTTGAATCATTCTTAGATCCATGCCAGTGCTATCCACCATCATTCCCAATAGCTGTACGTTTTTACTGCTTTTAAATGGTTTTCACATAGTTGTTGATAGATTATCACATTACAGCATTTATCGACTCATATTTCTGGATCTTTTTTTACAGTTAAATCGTCGATCTGAAATTGTTGCTAATAGTTCTGGTGAATTCATCTTGAAGACATATGTAAGACGAAACAAGTCTGAAAGTTTTAAAACTTTGAAAGGCAACCCAATTGGACTTAACATGTTGAGCAACAATAAGAAATTGAGGTATAGGCACTTCACCACACATCCTATAGAAAAGATGAAGGAAGAGTTTGACACCAAAAACTTTGAGGCTAATAGGCCCAACCTGTACCTTTTCTTCTGAATTTGTCAGTAGGGCCAAGAGGTAGCATGGTCCCAGTATATGGATTCTTTGCTTTGAATCTTAGGAGTAGGATTGATTGCAGTGTCTCTTGTTTCTGAATAAAACATTGCAAGAAATACTTTGTTAGGGTGGGATCTCGTGATTTTGTTTTCATACATTTAGTAGAATCTCAGTCATAATATTTGAAGAAGCACAATAGAGTGGTGTGGTCATGTCTCCTTTAGGAAATACTAATCAGGATCGTCTCAATAGGGGACTTAAAAATTTCCTATTCCTCCTTTTTTCAGAAATAACCCACCTTTCCTACTGGTTACCGTAGTGAACCACTGTTACTGGTAGGATTGGGTATCAGTAGCAACTCAGAAATAGGGTTGAAAGTCACTTTTATTTCTGCTGTCTCAACTTACGCATAGACAAATGAAGTACATAGAAGCTCAGTAACTTTCAAGTCAGTGGCAAAATCAGTAATAGTATTTAGGACTCCTGATTTTTATTTTAGTGTTCTGCTTTATTTTTTAAATTTTCTCAACCTCTGCCTGCCCAGGTTCAAGTGATTCCCTGCCTTAGCCTCCTGAGGACCTGGGATTACAGGTGCCCACCACCATGCCTGGCTGATTTTTGTATTTTTTATTAGAGACGGGATTTCACCATGTTGGCCAGGCTGGTCCCAAACTCCTGACTTCAGGTGATCTGCTATTTTTTTAGTTTTCTTTAATTGGACTGGAAACATTTGAAAGACAAATTCAAGAAATGGAAAACTCCCAATAGACAATTGGGTTTATCCATAAATTTTTAAAATTATTATTGGTAAAAGTTTTTGTGTGTGTTTGTTCAGATTTTAAAAGATTTCTTTTATAAATGTGTATATAATTTTTCCGTGTTCAAATTATTTTGTGTTTCTTGAATCTGCAGTGAAAATACGCAAAATACATCATTATGTTCTGGAACTGTAGTTCATGGTAGACGTTTTCATCATGCTCATGCACAGATACCAGTAGTAAAAACAGCAGCCCAAAGGTAAGAATTCTAATTGTCTTTGGTTAGTATATACATGGCATCCTCTTCAATAGGTTTTCACCTTTTTTAACCATTTTTTTCCTTTGTGAAACCTTACTGTTTTCATTGTCTGTAGAGAGATGTATCTCTGAAATAATTCATGACATGAAATTATACTATTTTATATTTGTTTTTGAGTAATCACATTCTGTAAATAGAGAATTTTTCAATAAGACCTATTCTATTGCATTATAATCCAGAGAATCTAAGATGATATTTAAATTAAACTGATTTACAGTATTGACCTTACAGTGTTTAACTATCTTCAGTTGGTAGTTTAGCTCTGAAGAGTAAAATTACAGTTAATACCATACTTACTTTCTTTATAAGGCTTATAAAAGTTCATAGCATCAAAACAAGTCACATTAGTTTTAAATGTTGGAGAAAATGTTATTTGGTAGTTTTAGTTAGATTTAGGAGTTCTCATTGATCTTGAAAGTACTGCTTGACTCGAAATAATGAAAGTAACATTTGGGGGACCATTTTTGGAATGTTTTACATGACCTTTCAGTTGACTGAAATTCTTAGGCTAAAAGAGTTAAATAAATAATCTGTTTATTGCATTATAAACAGTTCCTTATAACTAGTAATTTTTTAAAATTTGGCATATATTTTAGATGCTGTTCTTCATTTTTTAAAAATGTAAAATCTAGACTCATTTAGAAGACATGTCCTGAACCTTGCTATATTTTTCTGTTTACATAGATGTGCTATCAGATCTTTTACTTAAAAACGTTAAGTAACCTCACACTTGGTGATAAACCAACCTTTTTTTTTGCCTTAAATATATTATTGTATCAAATAGTGTTCACATAAGATACTTGAAAAATTTAAAAGGACAAATAAATTACTATGCGTACCAAAAATTGGCTTGCTCTACTGCAAAGTACACAAACAAATCAAGCTCTCTGGCCTACTTGTGGCAAAAAACATGAGAATAATCAATAGAAGGAGAGTAATTAGGGGAGAGAAAAAGAGTAGACACGTTCCTATGCACTGATGATACTAATAGAAACCATTGCTGATAAAGGTGTCTTAATATTCTGATAATGTAGTCTAAGTTTGAAATACTAATTTAAACCTTATAATCAACTTAGGTGATTCATTTATAACCAAAATTATTACATTATTTTTGCTTTTGAAGTTGTCTGTTAGTTTAGAAATACTAGTGACCTATTCTCCATTCCTCATTTCTTCATTGGTAATGTTAAAAAAAAAAGTTACCAGTCTGGAAATTGGGTTGCGATTTGTTTTACTCTAGGTCTCAACACCTACAACATTTTACATGTGTATTATTGCTCATTTACATACAAGATTAGATTCAGTTAATATGAACTTGTATATATTGGTAAAATGTTTAAAATATTGTTAAAATCAACAACCTGAGAGTTAATTTGTATTTAAGAATAATCCTGATTGAAAAATTCTTAACGATTAGGGGCAGTAAAGAAAACTATACTCAAGTCAGCAGGACAGAAAACTGTATAATCAAGTCAGCAGGACAGATACTACATACATTTGTCTTTTATTTATTCTGTATAAGAATAAACATTTCTTATTCCAACTGCAGTATGACTGTCACTGAAAAGATTTTGATGTTCAAAGACAAGTCATTGAGAGTTTTTCAGTTTTCTTCCTTCAAAAACATTGAATGATTTTATGCTGCATACCAGGCATAGATGAGGTACATTAAGATGATTATGATAAAATTCCTACCAGTAAAGCTCAAGTTTGATTGCAGTAGAGATTGATTAGGGTACAGAAAGACAAGTAAACAAATGATTACATGCATGGTTAGGGCTGCAGTAGAGATATACAAAATATGTGTAGTAAAACTGTAGAGAAGGGAACAAGAATTTATAAAGGAAACATTAAAGGAGTTTTTGAGTGTACCAGGTAGAAGAGGACACTGCATGCGGGAGGAATCACATCTTCAAAGGCACAAAGAAAGGCTTTAACTAAGATTGTTGCTTCCAGGGATTTAGCACAGTTGTTAGACTTCAGGTGAGGGTAAACACATTGGCTTTTACAACTTCTCCTAAATGTTCTTATTTTCTGAAGTCTTAATTTTTTTTTTTTTTTTTTTTAATTATAGAGATAGGGTTTTGCTCTGTTGTCCAGGCTGGAGTGTGGTGGCACAGTCATAGCTCACTGCAGCCTCAAACTTCTGGTCTCAAGCAATCCTCCCACTTCAGCCTTCTGAGTAGCTAGGACTACAGGCATGCACCACCGCACCTGGCTAACTTTTAAAATAAATTTTTTGTAGAGATGTGGTCTCGCTTTGTTACTTAGGCTGGTCTCCAGCTGCAGGCAGTCCTCCTGCCTCAGCATCGTAAAGTGGTGGGTTTACAGGCCTAAGCCACTGCACCTGCCTCAAGTCTTATACTAATTTGAAATGAAAACAAATGCCATCAATCTGGTAATTCATACATGGTGTATTCTTGGGGTGAGTGGTATATCTTGTCTTTTAAGTAAATCAGACGTGCTAAAATCTGGGTAATTTGTAGTTCTTTAGTCATATATGGGAATGAGTGCTTCACACCTTTTTATCTAAACAGAATGAGTGAAGTTTGTTAAAATATCACATTAGATTAGTCTTTGGGACATAATTAAGATTCCAGTCTATTTTCTTACTACTATTCCAACTGTTAATTAAATTCATATTTAAAAGATAGATTGTTTATACACTAATAATGGGAGAGAAGTATGGGAAAAAAACAAAATGCAGAAGTTTAAAAGTCTGTACATACCTTCCCTGCCCCTAACTTCAATCAGACTTGTTGAAACAGCACATTATATAGGTTTATGTTTTACTTACACTTACACTTTTTTTGACTTTTTAAGTATAGATAATATTCTTACAAGGTCCTTATAAGTCTTCTTATCATCTTTATCTTTAAAGTCTTCGCCCCTCAGGGGGAAATGGATAGCTATGAAAGCTTATATAATTCATACATAGGAGTATGGGCTCCTGGAATAAGTAATATTTAATTATTAGTGAAAAGCACTGTTTTGAGAGGTTTTGTTTGTTTGTTTGTTTGTTTGAGATGGAGTCTCGCTCTACTGCCCATGCTGGAGTGCAGTGGTGTGATCTCCACTCACTGCAACCTCCACCTCCTGGGTTTAAGCAGTTCTCTTGCCTCAGCCTCCTGAGTGGCTGAAATTACAGGTGTGTGCCACCATGCTAATTTTTTTTTTTTTTTTTTTTGTATTTTTAGTAGAGATGCAGTGTCACTGTGTTGGTCAGGCTGGTCTCGAACGCTTTACCTCAAATAATCCGCCCACCTTGGCCTCCCAAAGTGCTGGGATTACAGGCTTGAGCCACCACACCTGGCCCATTTTGAGAGAATTTTTGAAGTTATAAATGAGATCAATGATACCAGTATTTATCTATTAGTCTTTTTCCTTTCCCTTTCTTTTCTTTCTTTTCTTTTTTGTTTTTTAATGCCACAGTTACAGTACTAATTGAAGGTAATTTTTCTTTTCTATATTGTATGAAATAGTCCAACAAGAATGTAAGTTAACATTTTTACAAAGTCCTACATTACTAATAATGACTTTTCCCCGTTTTTTATGTTTTATTTTGATATGTAAGCAACTCTAAGGCAGGTCTTGATAAAAACACATATCGAAGATAATTGTAAGAATTCCATGACTTGTTAATCAGATATATTATAATGAATGCATTTTTTCTCAAGGATTAGAAAAATGAGCATTGGTGTATGTCTTTGTGTATATATATATATTTTTAATTTTTACTATTTTCCTTTTCCTAACTCCCTTGGCTTATTGGGAAGCATTATACCTAACCCGTTTCTTCTACCTCTGTTCTTCTACCTATTTCCTTTCCTCTGTACAGGTGAGTATAAAAAACAACCGAGGCCGGGCGTGGTTGACTTACATCTGTAATCCTAACACTTTGGGAGGGCAAAATAGGAGGATAGCCTGAGACCAGGAGTTCGAGACCAGCCTGAGCAACATGGCAAAACCTTGTCTCTGTAAAAAATACAAACATTAGCCAGGCATAGTGGTGCACACCCGTAGTCCCAGCTGCTCAAGGTGGGAGAATCACCTGAGCCTAGGGAGATCAAGGCTACAGTGAACTGTGATTGTGCCACTGCACTCCAGCTTGGGTGATAGAGCCAGACCCTGTCATCTCAAAAACAAAAACAAGAAAGTACTAAACTGTTCTTATTTCTTGGGCACAGCAGTATAGAATTGGAAATGGCTACATTAGGTATTAATGCCTAACTTTTGGTTTTCATTTTACTTTTTCTGGAAATACAACTGTATAAGAAATAAATACATAGGATAGGATAGACTAGATTTAAACTTTTATGTTTATATTTTGCTTCGCTTCTTTAAGAGGGATGTGATTATATTACCTCGTTTTTCTGTCATTTAACATTTATTTTATGCAAGTTATTCTTTTTTAAATAGCAAAGATAAAATTTCAGATATATTAATGTACATTTATAATGCTTTTCCTTTTGAAAATTTTTTAAAAATTCGTGTATGTGTTTTTAATGTGTTCATGTAAAAACAAGTTACTATATTTTTTTTTCTTCATTTGCTAGGATTAAATCGATATTGTAGTTGCATACTCCACATGATAGGAGTATAAGAATTGATAAAGGAATTTGGGGATTTTGTAATTTATGCTTTGCTGACAGTTCCAAATATTTCATTCCTTTTATTATAAGGAGAAATAATATTAGATGTGAATCTCATTTTATTTTAAATTGAGGGATTATATAATTTCATTCTTGAGTAATTGATGTTAATAGCATTTTGGAGTTTTCATGAACTATGGAGAAGGGTGCAACTTTTATACATTGGACTTGTGATGGGAAGCCATGATTTTAAATTATAGGCCTTTCCTTGTGTCCCAAATCATATACCGTATTTAATCTAAGACTTTCGTGCAAAAGTTTCAGCCTTAAAATTTTTTTTTCTTACTCCAAAGGAAATAATCATACCTGATATTAGGATCAGTCCGGAACCAATACAAATTTTATAACTTCTAGGAAATGCTATTGTTTCTTGAAGACTATTTCTGTAACAACAGTAGTCTCCTCCTTATTTGTGGTTTTGATTTAACCATTCCCTTATTAGTACTGAGATTGTTTCTAAATTTACTATGGTATCATTATTGAATTTTTCAGATATTGAGAATTACGTGCAGGTGAGGAAAGTACATACTATTCATAGAAGTACAAAGGAGGTACCATGGCATTAAACATGAAAGGGCAGGCTAACTCTGGTGCTGTGTAGCAACACTCTCAGGCATATGATAAAACCAGGTGTAGTATACAAAGCAGAAAACCCACGTGCTCACAAAAACATTTGCTCATCTTCTGGCAACGTAATCAGAAAATGTGGTTGACAGCCATTTTGTTTATGAAATGTTTCCACCAATGCTTCATTTTGATATATTGGATTCGGTACTATCCTCCGTTTCAGGCACCCACTGAGGGTCTTGGAACAGATCCTTGGAGAATAGCAGGGAATATTGTGTTCTAACCTATCTTCAAATATTTGATAGTTAAAGCCCTTTCAAGAATTTTTTATATTTTTGTGTATTCATCTTCCTGTTAAATATCTAAAAAGATTGTTTATTTTGTGTATTGACAGAAATCGAAAACCAATTTAGACATGACTCAAAACCTAGTGTATTTTATATATATATATATATAAAATGTATTTAAAACAAGTTGATCACATTATAGTTTTGCCTTATGACTATAGTTACTACAACTACAGTGGTATATCAACAATGAGGTCTTGCCTCTTACATTTTTTTTCTTTTTCATGTTTTAAGCAGTCTGGACCGAAAAGAAAGGTAAGCTTAATATTGAAGAAATTAGAGCATGGATATAGTGATAAAATATAAAATTATTTATATGTTTTGAAACATATTTGTTGAATTAGAGCTTATAATTAAAACTTTTTTAATTTTAAATTTTTAGCTGACATGTAATAATTGTACATATTTATGGGATGCAGAGTATATATCAATATAGGTATACAATGTGTAATGATCAGATCGGGGTAATTAGTATATCCATCACCTCAAACATTCAATGTTTCTTTGTGTTGTCAGCATTCAAAGTCCCTTTTTCTGGCTTTTTGAAAACATAAATTATAGTTAACCATCTTCACCCTAAGTGCCACAGAAAGTGAGAGCTCATTCTTCCTGTCTAGCTGTAATTTTGTGTTTGTTAACCCACCTCTCTCCATCCTCTCCTCCCCCACCCTTCCCAGCCTATAGTATCCACAGTTCTACTCTCTATGATAAAAGGAAACTTGTTGACAGTACAACATGGTATTTGGCTTATATAGGTGGTATTTGAGGCTCATTCTGAATGTACATTTTTCTATGAATGGTTATATTTATGCTAATAAGTGACTACTTTCTTTTAAAATAGAATATTTCAATGCTTTAGTAGTAAAATTGCTTTCGGTTACATTATCAGAATCTTTGTCATTATATTTTAGTGATAATACTCTTGTTTTTCTGCTTTAATAGTTGGGGGACAGGGAAATGTATTAGAACACCTTAACCGTAGAGTTAAAACTTTAAACATCAAGTGTATTCTCTTCTGACTGAAAAGTAAGAGAATCTTGTGATCAGTCTTCTTCTGTCATTATTTTTTTGCTTTGTAGGAACACTGGCGTTTAGAGGATATTTGAGTGATATAATGGCATGGAAAAGTGTTTAAGAAAAACACACACATTTCTTTGAACATTTCAAAGTAAAATGATCATAATTGTTCTAAAGTGGTTATCCATAGGAGTAGCTTCTCTGGACTGGCATGGTGGCTCACGCCTGTAATCTTAGCACTTTGGGAGGCCAAAGCGGGAATATCTCTTGAGCCCAGGAGTTCCAGACTAGCCTGGGCAACATAGTGAGGCCCTGTCCCTACAAAAAAATAAAATAATTGGCCTGGTATAGGTAGTAAGACACTAAACAAACCGGAAAGTCCAGCTATTTTTAATTTCCAACCAAATTGTTGAATCAATTAAAAAAAATGAGTCTATAGTGCCTTTCAAATGCCTGAATTTTGACATTTGTATATCAGCTGATGGATTAATATTTTGAATTGCTATATGATGGCTCTGCATGGGCATGGTGGCCAGTGCTTCAGTTTTGACAGCATTACCATCCTTGGTGATGACATGGACAGCAGTGTTTCTACAGTTGTTTGAAATGGTAAATATATTTTTGATTATGTGCTGCCTTTGAGGCATACGCTTTTATTCATTCCAAGTATTTATCAAACCTTCTGTTACAGGCATAAGGATACAGTGATGAATAAAACAGACAAGATCCCTGCAGTCCTATAGTTTACTTTCTTATGGACCAAAGACTAATACTGAATAAGTAAAACATGAAATAATAATTTCTATGTAGAGAAGTGTAATGGGTGATGTGATAGACTGACAGTACGATTTCTTTAAATTGCATATTCAGGGAAACTCTTTACTATGAAGCTAACATTTAGCTAAAGACTAAATGGGGAATTGGCAGTGCCATGATCATAAGATTGGCTTTTCCGGATAGGGAAGAGGTTGTGCTAAGTTACTAATCCAGGAATAAGTTTGGCATGTCAAAGAACAGAAAAAAGGGACAACTAAGGCTGGAGCTTAGAGAGCAAAGGGGACAATGTTATGAGATGGGTTTGGGAGACTGGCTGGGACCTAGGTCATAAAAGGCTTTGTAAGGTGCTCTGAAGCCTTTGGATTTTATATTAGTGCGATAGAAGCTTTCAGAGCATTTAAGGTAGGGAAGTATTGTTACCTGATAAATATTTGAGATTTTTTAAACACAATATTTTTCATGGGATTTATAATTTGACGCAAATAGAAGTTTAAATCAGTGCCAGTTCAGTTAAGGCTGGGCAAGTTCCTCTCCAAATAGAGATGTGTTACAAAGGAAAATCAAATAGTCTGTAAGTACTTAAAACTATCTCAGCAAGGTCTAGGAGTTGGGGCGTTAGAAAGACAGAAGTAAAACCAATCTTTTCAGCGGGGGAGGAGGGGAATGGGAGGGGTAAGGTGGAAAAATAAAGAGATTTTGAAGGTTTCATCCCATTAGGGATATAATAGAATTTGCTTGAGGAAATCATTTGAATCTTGGTAAGTGCAATAAGCGTTAAGAGGGAAGGTATCTATATTCATTTGTTAAATTCAGTAAGGAAGGGAAAGAGTATGTTGTGCAAACAATATTGTATAAAAATAGGAGAAAAGAGGAAACAAAATGAAATAATAAACATAAATAGAAATATAAAAAGTAATAGAGTAAGATGAAAAGAAAACAAGTCCTATCAGCAGTTATAATGACTATATTAGAGTATATGTAGTAAAAGACATGCTGATTTGATTAAACCCAGATATACTACATTGTTTATAAGCATCATACCAAAATAATGTGGAAGTAAGTTTAGAGCCACAAGAGATGCAAACAAAAAGAAAGCATGAGTGGAATTTTAGTAACAAGGGAGATGGAGTTAAGGATTAAAGGCAGTAGACAGGATAAAAGAGCACAATAGGCACAGTTTATAGGAACATAACAAGTAAGTGTAAAGCCTCCCCTAAAATAGTTAAAATTCGAGAAATTCAACATGGTGAAACTCCGCCTCTACTAAAAATACAAAAATTAGCCAGATATGTTGGCATGCGCCTGTAATCCCAGCTCCTTGGGAGGTTGAGGCACAAGAATTGCTTGAACCTGTGAGCCAAGATAGCACCACTGCACTCCCACCTGGGTGACAGAGCAAGGCTCCATCTCAAAAAATGAAAACAATGAATACAGTTGTGGGAGATTTTAATGTATCTTGAAAATTAAACTGGTTTATCAGTTAAATAAGAATAATGGATTTTAACTGTAAAATAAATAAGATGATTCATTTTCATAGAAATGTATATATTTGGCCATCTTTTGTAATAATGGAAAGATTAATAAAAAGAGCTATCATTAAAGCAAGGCAAACAACAGTAACAAAAAGAGAAATGGTGTCCAGATCCTGGTTTCTAAGTACCACTCTCCACTAAAAGGAATGTGGAGAAATGGCTGATTCTGGGGTTGTGATAGGTCAAACATAGAATGAGTGTGGTATCAGAAACCTAGAAAATGTTCAACAAATTAAGAGTGCCCACTTCAAAAGCACCTGTACTAAAATTGGAACAATAGAGAGATGATTAGCATGGATGACACACGAATTAATAAAGCATTTCATATTCTTGTAAATTGTGTATGTATATTTTATCACAGTAAAGAAGAAGAAAAAAAAAAAACACCAAAAGGATGTAGTTATATCAGAGGGAGACGGGAGCCAACTGAAAGAGCTCCCAAGTAGCCAAACTGATAACAGTTGGATTATAACTTAGACCAAGGGACACTCTATGAAATACCTGATGAGTTCTCTTCTAAATACTGAAAAACACAGAAAGGAGATTAAGGAGACATGATGACTTCATGCGTTGTATACTAGATTGGATCCTGGAACAAAAATGGGGTATTATAAATAACTGGTAAATTTCTTTCTTTCTTTCTTTCTTTCTTTCTTTTTTTATTTTTCTTTGAGACAGTCTGGCTCTGTTGCCCAGGCTAGAGGGCAGTGGTGCAATCTTGGCTCACGGCAACCTCCGCCTCCCAGGTTCAAGCGCTTCTTGTGCCTCAGCCTCCTGAGTAGCTGCGATTACAGACACGCACCACCATGCCTGGCTGATTTTTGTATTTTTAGTAGAAATGGTGTTTTGCCGTGTTGGCCAGTCTGGCCTCGAACTCATGGCCTCAAGTGATCTGCCAGATTTTTGTATTTTTAGTAGAGACAGTGTTTCACCATGTTGGCCAGTCTGACTGCGAATTCCTGGCTTCAAGTGATCTGCTGGCCTTGCCCTCCCAAAGTGTTAGAATTACAAGCATGAGCCACCTTGCCCAGCCAGTAAATTTCTAAGGCTAGAGTTTAGTTCGTAATAGTGTACCAGTGTTGGTTTCTTTTTTGACATGTGTGATGGAAATATTAAGGTGTTAACATTAGGGTAAGAGATATAAGGGTATTCTGAATTGTCTTCGTAACTTTTCTGCAAATCTAATATTATTTCAAACTTAGTTTACTACAGAAAATAGACTTTCGCAACTAAGGCTGTTCGAACTTTTAATGAACAGAGCATTCTGATGTTATTTAAACAATTCAGGATAGAGAAATAAAATGCTCTTTAGTTTATTTTAAACAGCTTGTAAAAATCTTGGGTTTATGAAATGGGACCTCTGAAGCTACAAAGACACAAACCCTAAGAAGCAAAAATTCTACCCACCTACACAGGAAGATAGCAGATGATAGTAGAGCTTCTCTGCCTCTGGTTAGTTAGGAGTAGAAAAGAAATAGCCACTGAGATTAAATCCTAGGCTTGATTTTCAACGAGTTTGGAGTTTGAAATGTATACCTGCAAGAGTAATGGAATCCTCAAATTGAGAAATGAATGTAAATGCTGGCTGGGTGCGGTGGCTCACGCCTGTAATCTCAGCACTTTGGGAGGCCGAGGCAGGCAGATCACTTGAGGCCAGGAGTTCGAGGCCAGCCTGGCTGACATGGTGAAACACCGTTTCTACTAAAAATACAAAAATTAGCCCAGCATGGTGGCACACACGTGTAATCCCAGCTACTCAGGAGACTGAGGCACGGGAATCACTTGAACCCAGGAGGCAGAAGTTGCAATGAGCCAAGATTGTGCCACTGTACTCTAGCCTGGCAACAGAGCCAGACTCTGTCTCAAAATTAAAAAAGAAAATGTAAATTTTCATTTTAGATCATCTAGCAAAAAGTTTTTAAAACTGAATTTTGGAGAAAATAATATAAGGCTAGGTAGTTAATTTTATCAAACACATTTTTATCTTAAAATTTTTATATTCTTGTATTTAAGATACTGTTTCTTCAATTTATTGTAATTTTTAAAAAACAGAACTTTAATTTGCCCTGCTTTTATAGGAAAAAATATAGCAAATACTGAAAACAGTAGCCATAAATTCTGGAAATACAGGGAAGTATACACATTAGTTTAATGTGACAATACTTGGTAAGATTGTGGCTATCATGATGTATTCAGCATGTTGTCCCTCATTCACAGTGGATGGTTCAGTACACAGGTTCAAATTGCAAGAGCACTGCATTAATAGTTTCATCAATCTCTATACATGCATGTATGATTTACTGTCTCAGATTATTTATGTCCATTGTTTTTACTAAATCTGGGTAAACCTAGATTTGGAAATAAGACTATATTCTCTTTAGTGTGCAAGTGTATGGAATTTGAAAATATGCATTTTATTTTAATCCCAAGTTAGGAACTAAAAACCTACCTTTTTTCTTATAAGACTGTTACTACTACATCTCAGGCAAATTCTCATTTTCATAATGCATATCTTCACAAATTTCAAATTTTTCAGGGTGGAAATTGCCCAGTTGTACCAGATGTTGCTCTGCTTAATATTGGTGCAATTTGCTAGGATTCAGATTCTAGCATTGCTACTTAATTCTGTGACTGTGGATAAGTTGATTAACCTCACTGCATTTCAGTTTTTTCATTTATAAAGTATTAATAATATGTCATATAAGGTTATTGGGGGGATTAAAGAAGTTAATAGATACAAAGCACACATGGCACGTGATGCTATTTTCTAACTGCTATTATAAGTACACTACTATCAGCTGGGCGCGGTGGCTCACACCTGTAATCCCAGCACTTTGGGAGGCCGAGGCAGGCGGATCACGAAGTCAGGAGATCGAGACCATCCTGGCTAGCACGGTGGAACCCCGTCTCTACTAAAAATACAAAAAATTAGCCAGGCGTGGTGGCGGGCGCCTGTAGTCCCAGCTACTTGGGAGGCTGAGGCAGGAGAATGGCGTGAACCTGGGAGGCGGAGCTTGCAGTGAGCCGAGATTGCGCCACTGCACTCCAGCCTAGGTAACAGTGAGACTCTGTCTCAAAAAAAAAAAAAAAAACAGTAAGTACACTACTGTCTCCACCCATAGTATTTTTTCTTTTGTTATTTTCGTGTTTTGTTTTCACTTCAAGTGTTTTGACTTTTTGTAATATAAGAATATTAAATTCTTGCAAGAAAATTTCTTTGAAATTTTTGTTTGAGTAAAATGATTTTAATGAAATGAAAGCTATGATTTACATTATTAGATCACCAGTGTGAATAGAATTACAAATAGCCTCTTTTATTTTTATGTGGTTTATTTAGAGTAGGAAAGTAGCTATTGTAACTCCCTGGTCTATTGCACTTTTTGCAGTTCCCCTTTTCTAATGCTTTTATCCTACAATTAGCCATAAGGTTTTTGCTTTTTTCCCCAAAAATTTTGCTTTTTTCCCCCCAAATTTTTGTTTATTTGTGTTCAAATAGATACAGTATTTGGAGGTAGTATTTAGATACAGTACTTAGTTACTAAGGATTATGTTTAAAATCCTTGATATTGTATGTATTTGAAGTTTAACAGTGGAATTTAATACTTTAAAAGAAATGTATTTATAACCCTGACATAATGTAATCATACTACAAGACTGAATACTTGTTCCATGATTGCTGGTCTTGTACATAATGTTTTTTGTTCTGATTTTGGAATTGTCCTCAAGACAATCTCATTCAGCGTTTATTCCTTTATTTATTTGTTTTTAAACAACTAAAAAAATTTTACAGTAAAATTTTACAAATTGAGTTTCATTTATTGGTATAGTTTTGTTATTTTATAGTATCACTTTTTATATGGCAAAGAAGCTATGATTTGCTTTTAATAAGCTTATTGTAAGTATGCCATTAACTTTTTCATTTTGAAAACTGAATTTCCTGTTAGAATAAAACTATATAAATTTCTTTTTTAGGAAAGAATACCCACCTCATGTCCAAAAAGTTGAAATTAGTCCTGTAAGGTTAAGTCGGCTCCAGGGTGTTGGTAAGTGTGCAATTTTGTTACACCTGTGAAGGATTTCAAATTGCTGTATGAAAAGTACACTGGAGATATGATGCTGGCTTTAGAATATTCCCAGGTATAATATATATATATGAAAAACCATTTTTTATAACTGATTTGAGAATTTCTTTAATGGTAACCTGATACCTGGAACAGTTGCAGTTAGGTGATTACAGTTTGAAATCTTTTGATTATTTTAGCATTTTTGTTATGTTACAAATGCAAATAGTAACTGTAGTTGAGCTATAGCTTTGAAATTCAGTTTTATTAAACTGTGTTATAATGTATTATGTAATTGTGTTTCCACTTACTGGTTTTGCTCCTAAAATTTAGAATAGATTAGAGAAATACTCAATTAAAAAGAGACCACACCTGCTACAACTGTGTTACTAGTAGATATTGGAAAATCATTGTGAGTATAAATTTATATTCATACTGAAATATTTTTCAATATACTGGTTATTAATCCAAAAAATCAAATAAGGGCAAATAACATTTATAAAAAATATATCATCATAAAATCAGTTTTCATTATCTAGAATCATTATTCTTAATGTGTGTCCATCTTGTTTTTCCAAGGCCTTTGCTTGTTTAAATAGCTCTGATGGCTCTTAGTTCTAAAATAGAATAATTTTTAAAAGCTAGGTTTTTCTGATAGCTGAGAATGTGCTTTTAAAAAACACCCAGTTTTTTTTTTCTACTTTGGGTGAAAATCTTTTGTGCATGTAGTGAACGTTTCTCTATTTTATGAAGTGAATATTCCAAACTTGTTTCATCCTTTCTTAATAATGGGCAGTTTTTATAGATGTGAATTATTATACTTTACATACTAAGCATAGTTATGCTAAGTTTATTAAGTTTACTAATAGTGACTACTCTCTTCTGTTATTCTGTTATACTTCAAATCTTTATTGAGCTCTTACTCAGTTACATGCTGAGTCCAGTGCTTTGCTTTCATTATTTACTTTGATCCTAGCTTTCTGTTCAAGGTCCCTATAAGCTAAAAAACTTCCTCAAGGACATAGAGCTAGTAGATGACAAAGCTTGTACTGGAACTCATGTCTGTTTGATGCCACATCCAACACTCTTAAACACTGTACATTACTGTATTATTGCTCTGTCACAAGGAAGGTTACTTCTAATCCTCAGAACTGTACAAAAGGTTTTATTTTTATTTTAACAAATGCATTTCTGGCCAGGTACGGTGGCTCACGCCTGTAATCCCAGCACTTTAAGATGTCAAGGCAGGCAATCACTTGAGGTCAGGAGTTCAAGACCAGCTTGGCCAACATGGCAAAACCCCATCTCTACTGGGAAAAAAAAAAATACAAATATTAGCCGGGCATGGTGGCACATATCTGTAATCCCAGCTACTCAGAAGGCCGAGACACAAGAATCACTTGAACCCAGGAGGCAGAGGTTGCAGTGAGCCGAGGTCGCATCACTGCACTCCAGCCCAGGTGACAGAGTGAGACTCAGGCTCAAAAGTGAAAAAAAAAAACATTTCAAAGACATTAAGTGATTTGGCCCACTATTAATGGTTTTAGATGCCAGTCAGCCAGGCTTGTTACAAATAATTTTTAAAGCTTATTCAACAACATTCATTAAGTAAATAAGCATACTCAAGTTAAAAGAAAAAAGAGCATGCTTATTTACTGTTCTTTTAACTTTGGTTATTTGTTTGTTTGTTGTTGTTGTTGTTGTTTTGAGACGGAGTCTCGCTTTGTAGCCCAGGCTGGAGGGCAGTGGTGTGATCTCAGCTCACTGCAGCCTCCGCTTCCTGGGTTCAAGTAATTCTCTGCCTCAGCCTCCCGAGTAGCTGGGATTACAGGCGCCCGCCACCACGCCTAGCTAATTTTTGTGTTTTTAATAGAGACAAAGTTTCACCATGTTGGCCAGGCTGGTCTCGAACTCCGGACCTCGTGATCCTACCACCTCGGCCTCCCAAAGTGCTGACATTACACGCATCAGCCACTGTGCCTGGCCCTTGACCTGTTATTTTGAAATAATTTTAGGCTTAGAGAAAATTTACAAAATTAATACAGAGACATACATGTTTATTTTTTCACACAGCTTCCCTTAATGTTAGTATTTTATAATCCTAGTACACTTATCAAAAGTAAGAAATTGGTGTGAGTGTAAGATTCTTAACTAAGCTGTAGAACTTATTTAGATTTCACCAGCTTTTCACTAATATCCTTTTTCTGTTCCAGGATTCATTCTGTCATCCCACATGGCATTTGTCATGTTCTCTTAGTTTCCTTCATGATTTTGAAGACTAGTCAGTTGCTCTGTATAATGCCTTTCAATTTGGTGAGGATGATGTCTTAGGATTAGAGTAAGCCTATGTATTTGGGGCAAGACTTCCCAAGAAGTGATGTGTGGTCTTCTCAGTGCATCATTTTAGGGGTTCCGTGATGTTGAGTATGTCTTAGGATTGGTAGTGTTAACCATGATCATTTGGTTAAGACACTCTCTGCTGGGTTTTTTCATTGTAAAATTACTAATTTCCCTTGGTACTTAATATAGTTTTTAGAAGAGATATACTCTGAAACTGTGCAGATATCCTGTTTTTCTTGAAACTTTCACCCACTGATTTTAGCATCCATTGGTGGATCTTGCTGGCATCAATTACTGCTTAATGTTTGTCTAATGGTGATTTTCTGTTTTCTTCATTTCTTTTACATTTATTGATTGAAAATCTTCTGTAGGGAAGATCTGTACTTTCCTGATGTATTTGTTGATAATTAATTATTTGTACCTGTGGACTCATTGTTAATAAATGAGGGTTTTATGAGTAATACTTGTAAACCTTAGGAGAGGAATAATGATATATTTAACTTGTAAACTTTGTTTTCAGCTTCTTTTGTGTTAGGTAGGTACATGTATGCTTGGGTGTAGCATAAATAGCAATGCTATAATAATATTGTATATATTGTTATATGAAGATTACATTTTATTTCAAGATTTCCTTTGGAGATGATTTTTAAAACATTGAGATTTCAAACCACAGGATCACTAATTACTTGCATAACACCAAGCATAATTTTTTCCTAAACGATATCATGGTCTTTCTAGTTAACACTCAACATGATTTTCTTTATTGTTCTTTTTGCCTTATTTATTTTGAATTTGAGGCACTTAGTAGGATTTTTTTTTTATAAGTTACAGCCACATATCAGTACTTACCAGCATTGATAAGCAGTTCTTTACTATAAAATTAAAGTTTGTAAACCATTAAGTGTGATTTTTGGTCAGATCACATGTCCTGTTACTTTTTTGTTTAGTTGCTTTAAAATTATTTTCTAAACATATAGAATAACAACTGTTAAGATCTCATTTTTCTCCCCACTTACTCTGTCATTTGTTTCTTAAACTCCCTTTTTTTCAGTCTGTTTTTTTGTATCCTTGTTAGAACAGACATATACTGTCTCTGAATGTACTTTTAATTATATTCTTCATGTAATTACATTATGTAATTACAACTCAATCACCTAATTTAGCACTACTTAACACACGTTAACTTTTGCTTTTTGTTCGTTTTTAAGACAGGGTCTTGTTCTGTCTCCCAGGCTGTAGTGCAGTGACATGATTATGGCTCACTGCAGCCTCGACCTCCTAGGCTTACATGATTCTCCCACCTCCACCACCAAGTAGCTGGGACCGCAGGCACATGCTGCCACATCCAGCTAATTTTTTTGTATTTTTTATAGAGATGAGGTTTCACAGTGTTGCCTAGTCTGCTGTCAGACTTCTGGGATCAAGCGATCTGCTTGCTTCAGCCTCCCAAAGTGCTGGGATTGCAGGTTTGGGCCACTGCTCTGGCCACATGTTTACTTTCAGCCAGTCAGGGTAACTGTTGTTAACATTTTAATATATAACTTTCCAGACCTTCTCTATGCACATATACTCATTTTTTAAATTGATACACAGTATTCATACTGTGTGTACTGTTCTGTATGTAACTTGCTTGTTGACTTTATGATACCTAGTTTTTACACTCTCATTAAAAGATGACAGACATGGAACCAGCATAGAAAACACAATTAAAGGAAGTTTAAGAATGAAATGCACCAGCCATGGTGGCTTACACCTTTAATCCCAGCATTTGGGGAGGCCAAAGCAGGAGGATCGCTTGAGCCCAGGAGTTTGAGACCAGCCTGGGCAACATGGTGAAACCCCAACTCTCCAAAAAAATACAAAAATTAGCCAGGTATAGTGGCACATGCCTGTAGTCCCAGCTGCTTGGGAGGCTGAGGCAGGAGGATCACCTGAGCCCAGGAGGTTGAGATTGCAGTGAGCCACAGTCGTGCCACTCTATTCCAACCTGAGCAACAGAGTGAGACCATATCTCAGAAAAATGAAAAGAATCAAATGATTCTTAAGTTTATGGAGGACTTCCTTACAAATTTTTTTTGACCTTATGATCTGACCCCCTCAGCCTCCCAAAGTGCTGGGATTACAAGCGTGAGCCACCATGCCCAGTTGCAAATTTGTATATCCAAGTTTCTATAATCTTTTTTAAAATGAATGTGTTGCGGCCCACTATATTTATGTGGCATAATTTTGTTTTCAATGTTTTGACATTTAAAATACTATTACTGTACTGGTACATTTATGTTATATATTTGATATATTTCTTTAGGTCAAATCCCTAGAAATAAAATTTCAGGGACAAATGATACACACATTTTTAAGACGATATGTTAATGCCAAAATGCCTTGTGTAGCTGGGCACAGTGGCTCATGCCTGTAATCCTAGCACTTTGGGAGGCCGAGGCAGGCGGATCACTTGAGGTCAGGAGTTTGAAACTAGTCTGGCCAACATGGTGAAATCCCATCACTACTAAAAATAAAAAAAAAAAAATAGCTGGGCGGCCGGAGAATCACTTGAACCTGGGAGGCGGAGGTTGCAGTGAGCCGAGATCACACTACTGCGCTCTAACCTGGGTGATGGAGTGAGACTCCATCTCAAAAGAAAAAATGCCGTGTAAAGGTGGTTAGCTCCCAGCACAGTATTACTTGAGTCGGCCTATTTTCTCCCACTTTTCAGCAACATTAGATTATTATCATTCTTTTAGTCTTTGCCAATCTGATCAAAATGTTTTTCTTCAATTTTCTTCGTAACTGGTGAGATATCTTACAGGTTTAATGGCCATTTGAATTTTATTTATGTCTGTCCATTTATTTATATGTCCTTTGCCTATTTATTACTTATTTAGCAACTCTTTGTTACCTCTGATGTAGATATCTTTCTTTCCCTTTTGTGGTTTTTCTGTTACTCCTTTTCTTTTCTTTTTTTTCTTTTTCTTTTTCTTTTTTTTTTTTTTGACAGAGTCTCACGCTTGTTGCCCAAGTGGAATGCAATGGCGCGATCTCAGCTCACCTCAACCTCTACCCCCCAGATTCAAGCAATTTTCCTGCCTCAGCCTCCTGAATAGCTGGGATTACAGGCCTGGGCCACTATGCCCGGCTAATTTTGTATTTTTTAGAGGAGACGGGGTTTCTCCATGTTGGTGAGGCTGGTCTCAAACTCCCAACCTCAGATGATCCCCCCGCCTCGGCCTCCCAAAGTGCTGGGATTACAGGTGTGAGCCACCATGCCTGGCCTTACTTTTTTCTAACGTTGTCAAATAGTAATTATAGTTGAACCTGTTGTTAAAGTTGGGTTTCCTTAGTGTTGTGTTTAGTAGCTTTTCCAACCCTGGAATTTTAAAAATATTCACCTTTATTTTCCAAAAATCCTTATAGATTTATTTTTATTTATTTACGTGTTTTTACATGTAAATCATTTTTATTTAACAGCATTATTTTATTAATTAACTTTGTTTTCTCTCAATGCGTTTGGGTGAATGTCAGGAATGCCTACTGAAGTATTTAATAAATTGCTCTAGGAATCAATTTCAACTGTATTTTTTCTCCTCATATTTTTGGAATGTTGTGGGGGTTTTTTTTAAAGTAGTTTACTTCGCAAATATATTTGTAAGTTTTCCACTGTCAGGTATGATTATTAATTCAAGCTTGCCTCGTGTCTTCATAAAATGACAGTGTCTGTTTTTGGGAAACTCAAGGGCTAGAGAGACTACAAACTTGTAAGCGTACTGTTGTAGAGTTGGAAAGTAGTATGTAAAAGCCAATTTAAAATGTGGTATAAAGGAGTGGTCACTGCCCTTTTCTGGAGTTTTATTTAAATCTTCACACACAAAGATGATGCCAAGCATGGTGGCTCATATCTGTAATCCCAGCACTTTGGGAGGCCAGGGTGGGAGGATCGCTTGAGCCCAGGCGTTCAAGACCAGACTGGCCAACGTGGTGAGACCCTGTCTCTATAAAATATAAAAAAATTAGCCAGGCGTGGTTATGAGCACCTGTAGTCCCAGCTACTCAAGAGGCAGAGGTGGGGGGATCCCTTGGGCCTGGCAGGTGAAGGCTGCAGTGAGCACAGGTTGAGGCTGCAGTGCACTGTGATCACGCCCCTGCGCTCCAGCCTGGGCTACAGAGTGAGACCCTATCTCAAAAACAAAACAAAACAAAATGTAAGTAAAGCTGAGTTTTGAATCGTTGGAGTTTGACATACCAAATTGAGGAGGAAAAGCTTTTCACCTAATGAGGATAGAATGCAAAGGCACAACAGGTGAAAGAGTCTCATCTTATTTTAACAAATGATATATTTGATTGGAGAATGGGTAGAGGATAGCCAGAGTTGAAGCCATAGAAGTAAGTAGAGGTAGATTGTCACGCTAAAGAGTTTTTACAAAATCCTATAGGCCAAAAGTATAGTATATAGCCAGAAGTGATTTTTAAAGAAGATAATGAGAATGTGATAGATACATGACTTTAGTTTTATTTTACATTGAAAGTCAGTTAGCAGCTATATGATGGAGAAAACCATTTTTTTTAGTTTGTCTTTCTCTTTTGAAAGATTATAAAAAATAATGTAAAAGCAAATACATAACCATTATAAAAATAATGGTTTGTATTCTATCACTGTCCTCTGGGTACTTATTTTTCAGCATATTAGTATCACAACTAAAATCTCAAATAAGAAAGTTAAGCCTCTTTGTTACCCTGCTTCTCCCACAATTTCTATTATGAAAATGTTTAAATATGCAGAAAAGTTGAAACTTCTACAGTGAACATGTGTATATCTACCACATGGGTTCTACAATTAACACTTTTCTGTTCTAGTCATCCCTTTATACGTTAATTCATCTTATTTTTTTGATGCATTTTAAAGTCGATTGCAGACGCCTGGTATACTTCTAAACACTTCAGTGGGCATATTATTAACTAGAGTTCAATATTTGTTTACAGTTTTATTTTCTTTTGAGGGCTTGTTTGGAAGTTCTAGCAGGGGAGCACAGCTACTTATATACCCTTGACCTTGACCCAAGACCGGTCCTCCTCTATCAGGGATGGTTATCCTCTTTAACCCAGCGTGCAGCTTTGGAAGGGATGCGCTGGGAGCGATGAGGGAGGAAGTAGACACCCACCTAGCCAAGCAGATCAGCGCAATTACCCCTGGCGATCAGTGGAGTGACAGATGTCACAGCCAGATCGCCCTCACATTCTTTCTTTTGAAATAAAATTTACTACAATGAAATACATAAATCTTAAGTATATAGTTCAATAAAATTTGAAAACTACATATCCGTTTCTAACCAAAATCCCCACGAGGACGGTAGTACAAATAGTATCAGCACCTTAGAAAGTTCCCTCATGTTCTTTCACAGTTAGTCCCTACCTCTTCCCCCTCAAATGTAAGCATTGTTCTGATTTTTCCTAGCATAGATTAATTTTATCTGTTCTAGGACTTCATGTAAATGGAATAATGCACTGTATACTCTTATGTGAGGCTTCTTTCACTCAGGATCTTCTTTTGATATTCATCCGTACTGTTGCTTGCATCAGTAGTTTGTTTCTTTTTAACATTGCATTGTATGGGTATACCAAGTTATTTATCGATTTTCCTGATGATGGACACCTAGGTTGTTTCCAGTTTTTTGTCTATTAAGAATAAAGCTGCTATGAACTTTCTTTTTATGGAGGATCTTTTTTTTAACTTGATTTTTTAAATGTGTCCTATTTATATCCAACCTGTATATAGATCACTCTTACCCAGTAATATCTTCCATAGTCTCCCCTTTTGTGCATACCTGGAAGTAGTGTAGTGTATTTAAAAAGACATTGAGCTAGGCTGGGTGTGGTGGTTCACGCCTGTAATCCCAACACTTTGGGAGGCTGAGGTAGGTGGATCACCTGAAGCCAGGAGTTGGAGACCAGCCTGGCCAGCATGGTGAAACCCTGTCTCTACTAAAAATACGAAAACTAGCCAGGCATGGTGATGCATGCCTGTAATCCCAGCTACTCAGGAGGCTGAGGCAGGAGAATTGCTTGAACCCCTGGAGACAGAGGTTGAGTGAGCTGAGATTGCGCCACTGCACTCCAGCCTGGGCGACAGAGCAAGACTCCATCTCAAAAAAACAAAAACAGACAAAACAAAACAAAGCATTGAGCTAGAAAATCTAGAAGGGAGTATCCTATTCTTCATGTTCCTACCACAGGGTCTTTGGTAAATACTCTTTATTCTCTTTCTCATCCCTATAAGAGGGATTCAGCATAATGTCACATGGTTTTCATCTTAAATACTTCTCTGGAGTAATCTGTTGGGGATTTGAGGCTACATCAGCCTAGCAAAAATCACTTCTGTGATCAGTTAGCTAGTAAAACTTCCATGGGCCACTTATTAAGTATTTGCCATCCTTGAACCGGTCCAATCTTAAGCTTTTTGCAATTTTATGTTTCTGCTGTAATTTGAGACTAGTTCATTTTTACTTGAGTTACCAAATCTTCTCAAGTGTTTTTCTCTTCTTTCCCTAGAAAATGGAATCCTAATGGAATTTCTTAACCCTGAGGCTAACATTTTTTGTGTTTTTTTCTTGACTCTCTGTACTCTAGTTTCCTATAACACTGTCAATCATTTATCATTTCTCCTCATGACGTTGGTTTCGAAAGTCTCAGCTTAACCTTCCTAATTGCTTCCTTTTTCTATCTCTTTCCTTCAGAACCTTATTAAAAACCTTGATTTAGGTAGGGATCAGAATTGTAATGTCATTTTTCTCTATTATCAATTAAAATTTTGCATTGTATCAAAGCTTGGGACATTTGTTTCCCTCTTATCATGGTAGAGAAAATGTAACATGGACATGATGATATAGGTACGGTGAAGAGAAGAGTGTGATTACATAATCAAGATGAAATGATACGGTTTTTTTAAATGTCAGTCTCCAGGATGCAGCAGAAAACTAATTAGATACATGTTTGAGCAAAATAATGTGCAAAGATACTGTGTGGCTTAAAAAGATTAATGAAGTATGTTTATAAGGAAAAAGCTTTCCTTTGGGTACCTTATCAAATTTAGTAAGGCCAAAAAAGCTTGTAGGGGCTTTTGTTTTAAGACTGCTTTACTGTACATTAAGTTTTTCAAATAATTGGTTGTGTGTTTCAGACAACTGTGCTTATTTTCCAGATTCCAGAATGTCTGCCTTCTTCTTATAGTGTCACAAAGTAACTTAGCCTTCATAAAAATAATAACACCTGGATGCTCTGGACTGAAGCAGCTGCTCTGTAACCTCAGATTTTAGATCTCTGGAGAAAAAAAGCAGTTTTTAGTTACTCTCTGGCCAGAGGCTAAGTCCTTATGGTTCTAGATCTGTGCATGAGTCATTATCTCTGTGTGTCAAAGGTTATGCCATTTTCAGAGATGACATAGTGACAGTGTCTCTTCCTCTGACCCCTGTAATTTCATTTTTTTTAATGTGTCATATAGTTTTATGTTTCTCATGTAATTCATTAATCCAGGAAACATTTATTAAGCCCTTGTGCAGTTTCTAGATGCTGGGAAGACACATGACTAAAACATCATTTCTGCTCTTCCCAGCACTGGCAATACAATGTGGGAACAGAAGTACAAATAACAATAAAATGAGAGCTATGAAAACTAAGGATTGCTTAATTGTGCCTAGAGTGGGGTAGAGGCAGCTTCTTAACAAAGAAGGGTTTGAATTCACCACATAGATTGGCAGAGCTTCACTTATGAAAAGAACAGCATATGTGAGGGTGAAAGAGAGAACATATGAAGAAATGAACCTTTCTGAGGTAGAGTTTGAGTGGAAGTAAGATTGAAACAGGAACTTCTGCTTGCCAAGAGATGGAATTTAGTTAGAGTGTTAGAATGACAAAGTCACAATTTTTAACTAGGTCACTTTGGCAGTAGTGGGGAAGGATTTAAAAGGAGCAAAATTGGGATAGAGGACATCAGTTTAGGCAAGAGTTAAGCATCAGAAATGTAGTGGCAGTGGGTTTGGAGAGGACAGAGTGAACTTAAGAACTATTTAGAAGTGAAGATGAAGGGACAAGGAGTAGTCATCGATTACTTAAACGTCTAGCGTTGGTGTCTAGGAAAATAGACATGCAAACAATGAGAGGATGATAATCACTTAGTGAAACTTTTTGTGATTGTACTAAGCAAGAATAATTATATAGGTTTCTTAAGACAGTGTTGTATATCAAACTAAATATTAGATAATGTTGATCTTTATGTCTACATAATCTTATTTTTAAAAACCAACTGATAGAAGAATATTAAATATAGGAAACTAGAAGTAGAAGTATTTAACAAAGCTAGGATTGTGCAGGTTAGTTATTTTGGTTTACAGATTCTTCACTTATGTTTTAGAAACATGTTTGGCCTTTTGCATACTTAATCCTTTGCTGATAAAGTCAGATTGTGGTAAATTTTAAATTGTCCTGGTTTGGAGTTCATCAAATCATTTGAAACTTCTAATTATATATGTAATGAAAATTATTAAATTTACATTAAAAATACCGAGAAAAATTACCTTGTGTGTTGTGAAGTTAAAAAAGAAAATTAGCTTGAGGCAGGTTTAGTTTAGTTTCCTTCACCAAACAATTGTACTGTTTGAATTCAGATTTTTCTCATTACTACTCTTAGAGTTAAGTGACTTGGAAAAAAAGAAAGAAACCAGCCTGGGCAACATAGGGAGACCCTGTCTCTACAAATAATAAAAGAATTAGCTGAGTGTGGCGGTGCGTACCTGTAGTTACAGCTAGTTTGGAGGCTGAGGTGGGAAGATCACTTGAGCTAGGGTGTTTGAGATTAGAGTAAGCTATGAGCATGCCACTGCACTCTAGCCTGGGCAACGAATGAGACCTTGTCTCCAAAAAAAAAAGGATTTGTGAGTATGTGAGTGGTTAGGCACAGGAAAGGTTTGTGTTACCTTAGTAGAACAAAATGAAGTTAAAGTGAAGAGGATGTTGATAACTTGATGAAGTGATCCACATTGTGGAGATCCTGCTGAGGAGTGAAAAATAAATAAGAGAAGAGTAAGCCAGGATATAACTATTGTTTGGTCTTATGTTCTGATTATTTTTTTGTTGAAACACTAGCTTATTTTAAGTAAAACTTAAACTTTATTTTTTCTCCTTCCTTTAGAACGTATAATGAAGAAAACAGAAGAGTCCGAATCACAAGTGGAGCCTGAAATTAAGAGGAAAGCACAACAGAAACGGCACTGTAGTACCTATCAGCCTACTTCTCCTCTATCTCCTGCTTCAAAAAAATGTTTAACCCATTTGGAGGTAAGTAGAGAAACTATTCTTTATTGCTAATCAGATTGTGTTTTTATTAATATTAGTTTCAGTACTTATTAAATTCTAGGTGATCTTTTATCATAGGACCGGAAGAGACCTGGAAAAGTTATTTAGGCAAACTTTTCTGCCTTCAGTAGATCATTTTTATGCTTGTCCAAAATATAGAATTTATTTTTCTATAAAGAGTTTATCAGCACTTCCCTGCAACATACTTCAAATGATTGCTGTCTGCCAGAAATTTTTTCAAATAATTTTAAGAGGTTGAAAAGTTAAAAAAACAAGTAGAAAGAAAATCTATATATTTATCTTCCAGATTCCTTGTTTTTCACATTTGCTTTATTGTCCTCGCTCTCTATGCCTTTTTCCCTCCCTCCTCCTGCCTACCCATAAACATGTATATATGTATTTTTTTGTACTGTTTGAATTGAAGTTACAAGCATGATGCCCATTTACCATTTAATACTTAAGTATGTGTGTTTTTGATTTTTTTTATAGTTAGAGTACATCTGTCAAAATCTCAGAATTAACATTGATCTGAAATTACCATCTAATCCACAGATCCCATTCAGATTTCACCTAAATAATGTCCTTTATGGGTATAGAATTCAATTCAGGGTCATGTGCTGCATTGAGTTGCCACAAATCTTTAGTCTTTTTTGATAGAAATAATTTCGGAGTCTCATCTTTCATAATCTTGGTATTTGTTGAGTAGTACAGGACACTTTGTGCCTCAAATTGGGTTTGTCTGATGTTTGTAAATTATGTATGTAGTTTTCAAGAATGCTTCAGAAATGATTCTGTAATCTTACTGCGTTATATCAGGAGACATATGATGTTGATTTTCACATTAATGATATTTTACCTTAGTTAAGATGTTCTAGATTTCTTCACTGCAATGTCAGTTAATAGGTTATTTTGACGAATTTACTAATAAGATTTCTAACATGAGCTAGAAGTATTTCTTATCCCACATTTATATATTCATTTATATCAGCATGTACATATGAATAGTTATTTTACTCAAAAGGGTTATAGTCTGTAACTTCCATGATGTTTCATGACTTACCTTGATGCTTCAATTGTCCCAAATTCCATGTGAGTCCCTTCAAGCTGGCCTCTGTTTTTTTTGACATGTCCCTATCATTCTTTTGAAGACATTTATGACATTGACTTCTCTACTTTTTAGTATAACAAGATGGTCTTAACTTATCTTGTATTTCTTTTTTTTTTTTCCCAAGATGGAGTCTTGCTTTGTCACCCAGGCTAGAGTCTGGGTGGCGTGATCTTGGCTCCCTGTAGCCTCCACCTCCCGGTTCAAGCAGTTCTTCTGTCTCAGCCTCCTGAGTATCTGGGACTACAGGTGCATGCCACCATACTTGGCTTGTTTTTGTATTTTTAGTAGAGATGGGGTTTCACCATGTTGGCCAGACTGGTCTTGAACTCCTGACCTCAGGTGATCCACCCACCTCAGCCTCCCAAAGTGCTGGGATTACAGGGTGAGCCACTGTGCCCGGCCATTATCTGTCTCAGCCCTAGAGTCATTCATTTCTCCGAGGAGCCATGCATACAAGGAAAAGGAAATATCTTCTCCTTAAAGTGGAGGGAACATATTTGGGCACTAGTTATGTTCATTCATGTGGGCATTATTGTTTCTCGGCCTTCTCAGTGGACAAAGCTAAGAAATACATGTGTGTGTATTAATATTTAATCCATATTAGAATCCATGAGTTCACACAATAACTCTAATTCCAGTCCAACACTACTGACTTTAATTTTTCCCACGTTGCATGTTTGTAACTCCCCTCTCCAGAAGTGATTAACTTGACTCCCATCATCCCCAGTGTTTTACCTGTTAGCTTAGTTTTTCTTTATGTGGTAATGTCCTGCCATGCCAACCTAAGTTTGGCTCAGGCCATACTGATATCACCTACTGATTAGTCTAGATAAAGGAGGAGGAAAGCTCCTGCCTAGATACAACATCTTTTGTCCATTGGACGTGCCCACTGAAAACCTCAGTTTGTTTGTTTTTAAAGTTCAGGGGTACACATACAGGATGTGCAGGTTTGTTACATAGGTAAACATGTGCTGTGGTGGTTGCTGCACAGATCATCCCATCACCTAGGTATTAAACACAACAATAATTACTTATTAATAAAAGTCTTCCTTCTTCTACTCTATTCCTATGCCAGTTGTTCCAATTTTCTTCTTAGTGGAAATAAAGAATTGTAGCCCAGCCTCTATGTAATCTTTAATTCCTAGACAAGGTTAGTGGTTTTTCTTTCCATGTATAGTCTCTGAAATTCTACACTATGTACCACTTGTAAGAAAACAAGATCTGTGGGCCAGGTGCGGTGGCTCACGACTGTAATCCCAGCACTTTGGGAGGCCGAGACAGGTGGATCACCTGAGGTCAGGAGTTTGAAACCAATCTGGCCAATATGGTGAAATCCTGTCTCTACTAAAAATACAAAAATTAGCTGAGCATGGTGGTGGGCACCTGTAGTCCCAGCTACTTGGGAGGCTGAGGCGGGAGAATCTGTTGAACCCTGGAGGCAGAGGTTGCAGTGAGCCGAGATCGTGCCATTACACTCCAGCCTGGACAACAAGAGCAAATCTCCTTCTCTAAATAAATAAATAAATGAAAAAGAAAACAAGGTCTGTGAATTTAATGGGATTAACATCTTTAGGATATTTAATAAAAATGACATAGTCTCAAAGACAGACTTATTACATGCAGTTGGTTATTTATAGGTTGTCTTGCAGATACTATGTGATATGTAGTTTGGAATTATTTAATTTTGTAAAAAGCCTTCCACTTCTGACCAAAGCAGGGAATGAGATTTTAATCAGTTTTTCTTTTTCTTGAATTTTTTTTGTTTGGAGAGATTGGATGTTGCTATGTTGCCCAGGCCGGTCTCGAACTCTTGGCTCTAAACAGTCCTACTGCCTCAGCCTCCCAGTGTGCTGGGATTACAGACCTGAGCCATGATGTCCAGGCTTAGTCAGTTTTTGTTTTCCAAAAGAAATTATACTTAACATAAAATTTTTATGAAAATATATTACTTTACAGTATTCTCTACTAAAACTGAGCAGTATTGAGATTCTAGTTTTTAGAGAATTAGGTTGATAAAATGTTAATCTCTAGTTTTTATCATGAAAGTTTTTTTAATCTTACTCAGTGTAGTGTATCTGTATTTTGTTCCTAATTCTCACAGAGTTCCAAGATATATGTTTCTTAGCTGATGGAAGGCGTATGGTAATAGCTCAGAACATACTTCCTTTCATATTTTAATCTTGGGGATTTTAATAGTAGGAATGTGTTTTTTCTGTTTTAGTATCAATTTTATGAGAGGAAATAGCACTTTTCCATGGAGTTCTTTTCATTTAGATATGCCCTCTTTACCTTTATTATAGACACTAATGTAATGGAGCCAGTCAGTACTCAGCTTGATCGTATCCTCAGATTCTTGGTGACAGAGTTAATTTATATATAGCTGACTGCTAGACTGGATAGTCTTGAAAATTTCTTCCAGCATTTTGATATTAAATCCCAACTAACATGACTTATTTAGGATCTCATGGTAGCCATGATGGTAATGATGGGGAAGAGAGGGACTTAATTTTGAGACTTTGAGGGGATTCCTTAATGATGCAATAAAATGCCAAAATCTTTTATTTCTTTTGTTCTTTTGGAACTTAAAGTTTCTGAACACCGTGAATGTTGTCCAAAATGTGGAAAAGAAAAAGAAAATCAGACCAAATGCCAAAGTTATGGTGTTCTTTTTTCTAAGGATTTGCAAAGAAATTGCAGACAAGCTATTACTTTGAATGAGTCTGCTGGACCATTATTAAGAACGTCAATTCATCAGAATTCTGGAGGACAGAAGTCACAAAACACAGGATTAACAACCAAGAAGTTTTATGGCAACAGTATGGAAAAGATTCCAATTGATATTATTGTGAATTGTGATGAGAGTAAACACACTTATTTACAGACTAATGGAAAAGTCATTTTACCTGGGGCAAAAATACCCAAAATCACAAACTTGAAAGAAAGGAAAACAAGTTTGTCAGACCTAAATGATCCAAGTAAGTATTTTACTCCCTTTAATATTGCTTATATCAATCCAATATTTTTCAGATATTTTTTTACAACCAGTCTCTCTAACCCCATATGTATTTTTAATGTAAATGTGAGCTTAAAACTAATCTTGTTCTCATCCTGTCCATCTTAAATAGTTAAAAAAAAAAAAAAAAAAAAAAAACACACACACACTCAGAACTTGACCCTAGTCTTAGATGAATTTCTAGTTAAAACCAGCATTCTGACTTTGGCCAGGTTAATTTAATCTTTCTGATCTGTAAATGGGTATATCTCCTGCTGATAGTGAATTTTTTTCTGGGGTGGGGGGCAGCTAAAATAACATAAAATACGCGTAGCCCAATAAAATATTTGACATGCAATATCCTTACCACATTTGTTCCTAAATCTGCATCATGTCTTTTTACTCTTGTGTGTATGCATATGGCATGCAGTCCTTGTTTACAATAAATAGCAAAAGATTAGAATTTATTGGGGACTGGTTGACTAGAGTACACAGTGATAAAGGAGTGAAAGATCTGATAAACTGTGTAATTTCCAAGATCCTTAATTAAGTGAGTAATGCGAGCTACCGATGAGAGTGTATACTGTGGAGAATGAGCATACTTTCTTTTAAAAAATAGAAACTGGACATAGTGGTGTCCCAGCCACTCCGGAGACTGAGATGAGAGAATTGCTTGAGTCCAGGAGTTGAAGCGTAGCCAGGGCAATATAGCAAGACCCTGTTGCTTAAAAAAAAATTAATAATTGTAAATAGAACACTAGACTTTCCTTTTAATATATACTTGTGCCATTTTTCATTAAAAATACAGTTCATGGGCCTTTTTAAAAAATCTGTATACATGTATACACATACATCTGTATGTATATATACATCTATCTATGTCAAGTACTACACTAAGCCTTTTACATACCATTTGTTCCTTGCAACAATTCTGTGAAATAGATACCCTTATTGTCCTTAATTCTACGGAGAACAGAAATTGAGCTAAATAACCAGTAAGTGGCAAAACCCCACCTCCCAAATGCTATGTATGTAAATCTGTTTAGATTGTCTAATCTGGCCTGTTAGGTTTTCTGCTAATGAAAGACCAGTGTTGAAAGAGAAACCATGCTCAGTATTTGTTCCTGAGACCGGACAGTAAAATTAAAAAGACAGGTAGAGAAATGGTGAGATGATGCTTCTCTGGGACATGTACATTACTCAGTAAAAATTAAGCATTTATGTTTGAAATACTAATAAAGAAAAATTCCTCCTTCAAGTTCATGCATTCTTCAACGTATGACTTTTGAATGCTTTTTCTGTGTCAGGCTATTTCAGGCCTGACGATATAGCAGTGAACAAGACAATGTCCCTGCTGTGTTATAGTTTATGTGTAGCAGGGGGAAACAGATAAGCAAGTGAACATCTGCAACAAAGAACAACAGAAAATTTAAATCAGTTAATTTGACTGTGAGTGTGCTTACTTTATTGGGTTATCAAAGTGATATTTAAACTAAAACTTGGTGGCCAGAATGCATAATATTGAGGGAAGTAGAATTCAGACAGGAGCAAGCTTGTGGTGTTTGAGGGACAGAAATACTGACTAGTGTGCCTGGAGGATAAAGAGACAAAAAACAGAATATTATGAGAAAATTGGACAAATAGGCAGGGGCCAGATTATGTAAATTTATAAACCATAGCAAGGAGTTTGTATTTGACTCAAATACAAAATGAGTGGCTTTGCGGAATTAAGATACAGAGATAGATTTGCTAAGATTCAGTAATGAGTACAAGGTATAAGAACAAATTATCATCGTAGTGTCTTTTCTTGCTCACATCCATTTATCATCAGCAAGACTTATTGAACATTAGGTACTGGTCCAGATTTTTCCAAGGACCAGTTAAGATTTTAGTAACTTCCTGTGTGAGATAAAATTACTTGGCTACAACTGGGCACGGTGGCTGAAGCCTATAATCCCAACACTTTGGGAGGGTGAGGCGGGTGGATCACCTGAGGTCGCAAGTTTGAGACCAGCCTCGCCAACGTGGTGAAACCCCATCTCTACTAAAAATACAAAAATTAGCTGGGTGTGGTGGTGCACACCTGTAATCCCAGCTACTCGGGAGGCTGAGGCAGGAGAATCACTTGAACCCAGAAGGCAGAGGTTGCAGTGAGCCAAGATTGCATCACTGTACTCCAGCCTGGGTGACAGAATGAGATTCCGTCTCAAAAGAAAAAAAAAAACTTAACTACATGAAGTTTCACATATATTTACAATGCATGCTATTTTGCGAACAAGTTGTATGCAAATTATTTTTTGCACCTTAAATTTTTTGGGACTCTGAAATGGACCTACGATTCTTCTTGTAACTTGCTGATACTGCTGTTTGGGTGAGTGGTGATGAACTGTAAAATCAAATTTTATATTTGTATAATTTTTTTAAAAGATGCCAAGTCTTAATGCTTTCTTCAGATTTAACTTTTTATCAGATAGAGTGGATTGTATCTTCATTCATTTTTATTAATCTTAGATCTGGAGGAGGTCCAAAGCAAATTGAATATATTTTCCACTTTGGTAATTTATTTGACTTTTTAATGGACAGAAATGAAATACAAAATTATAACTGTAGTTTTAATATAAATTATAAATTATTAAAATACTTTTAGTCATTTTGTCCAGTGATGATGATGATGACAACGACAGAACTAATAGAAGAGAGAGCATATCTCCTCAGCCTGCCGATTCAGCATGTTCTTCCCCTGCACCATCCACTGGAAAAGTAGAAGCAGCACTAAATGAAAATACCTGCAGAGTAGAGTGTGAACTACGAAGCATTCCAGAAGACTCAGAGTTAAATACAGTTACATTGCCAAGAAAAGCAAGAATGAAAGACCAGGTACTTTTCACATCTGTTGACATTTGTTCAGATTAATGCCTCCATTTTGGGGTGTAAACCTTTTTTAGAAGGCAGTTTGGTAGCGCCAGGAGAAAACAATGGATTATTCATTAAGTGGGGCTTAAACACCACGTGGGAGATTATTTGGAAGAACATTAAGCCATATACAAAAATAAGTTTCAATTAAATTTAAGGCTTAAAGTATAAAAAATTCAACAAGAAAACACAGTATCAACCTTACAATAAAATGTCAGTATGTACAGAGATTTCTTCTAAAATCTAGCAGAGGAGAGAAGTCATTTTAACAGGGATATATTTTACTGTAATAGTATGTTTCATTGTGTTATGTTTTATATTTTACTATAAAAGTTTCAAAACGTTCACATGGAGAGAGGTAATATGGATGATGTCAATAGACAATGCATCTAGAACAACTATTTGTAATGCAGGTGACATAATATTTTAATGTCTGTAATAGACTAAGAACTCTTAAAATTTACAGGATTAAAATAAAGTGAACAAAGGATAAGAATGGACAAAAATAGAAAATTCATGTAGTAAACTACCACATGAAAAGTGCAAATTAAGGAAAATGAAATACAACTGTATTCAATGGACTTTAAAAATTGTTACAAAATCAGTTAATATTGTGCTGTTGTCAAGAATCCAAGGGAAAGGATACTTTCCCAGTTTGCTGATGGAAAAGAAAGTTACTATGGTCTTTTGGGAAAGAAATGTGAAAATGACCATTAAAAAATTTTTAATGTGTACTATTTGACCAAATAATTAATTCCTTAGACTCCATCTTCCCCAGTACATAAGACTTTATATGCAGACATGATTATTGGCAAACAAAATCATTGCCTGTTAATATGGATATGGCTGAAGAAGTTACGGTATATCCATATGATGCAGCCATTGAAAATAAAAATTAGAACTTATATTAGTGACTTAGGATGTCTGCATGGTGCTGTTAAGTGAGAATACCAAATTAATGAAATATGTGTATATTACTTTAGTAAGAACATTTTTATAAAATAATAAACTTGTATGTTAAATTGTTTGTGTTTATACATGTCAGTATGTTCATAGGAGTACAGATAAAAATATGGGAACATATATACTTGGTTGTTAAGATGGGAACCTTAAAAAATGAGAAACAACAAAAGTAATCATAAGGATAAAAGAAAAATATATGAATTTATTTATTTACTTATTTAAAGGGGGGATCTTGCTCTATTACCCAGGCTGGGATTACAGGTGCAAGCCACTGTACCCGGCTGGATTAATATTTTTATATAATCTTACAGAATGCCTTTCCAACATGGTAGCACAAGCAAAAATAGTAAATGAAAAGATGAATATATCTGATTAAATGAAAATTAGAACAGTGTAGAAAACACTCTAAACACAATTTGATAGATGAATGCAAATGGAAAAATAGTAAACTATGTGACAAAGTGTAAAGTAGTCCTTTGTATATTTTTAATTTTTAAAAAATCAAGAAATAGAGGCAAACCATAGGGAAATAAGGAAAGGAAATGAATAGAATTTAAAAAAAAAATAGTAATCAAAGTAGTGAAAATGAAATTAAAATACCTTTTGTGAACTTCAGATTGCTGAAAATTTTAAAACTATGATATTGTCTCATCTTGATCAGTGTTTGGAGAAGTGGAATGTTGAGTGTATAAGTTGGTTTAACTGTTGAGGACAGTTTGGCAGTAATTCTAAATGTGTACCACAATTGACTGGACTGCAAAAATGCTCTTTGAAGAATAGTTTGCTATGGCAAGAGATTGGAAAGAACGTAGATGTCCAGCATATGAGTTCAGTTAAATTAATGATGAATTTCCATGTAATGGAATGTTTAGATGAGCAGTTTTCAGACTGACACACTGAATCGTAAGGGTACCTCAGTGTGTACTGTCTTCGATGATGCTCCATGGAGGGTGTGGAACATTCAAATTTTAGACTAAATCCTTTACTGTAGATTCAACTGGAGCAGCTCTTACCTGTTTTATTAGTGAGCTAAATAACCTCTCATTTGAAGATGTAACTCTACAGCTAAAAACAAAACAAAACACTTTTAAACCTCTCTAACAGGTTTCTTTAATAATAAGGGAAAATAGACCGGATACGGTGATGCACACCTGTAATCCCAGCACTTTGGGAGGCCAAGGTGGACAGTTCCCTGAGGTCAGGAGTTCAAGACCAGTCTGGCCAACATGGTGAAACCCTGTCTCTACTAAAAGTACAGAAACATTAGCCAGGCATGTGCCTATAATCCCAGCTACGTGGGAGGCTGAGGCAGGAGAATTGCTTGAACCCCCTAGGGAGGTGGAGGTTGCAGTGAGCCGAGATCATGTCACTGCACTCTAGCCTGTGCAACAGAGTGAAACTCCATCTCAAAAAATAATAACAGTAATGGAGAATATTAATGATAAATCTGTTAATAAGCCTGAAAAAGCAGTTCACAAAATAATATGTGTATGATTTTATATCATATATATGATCATATTTTGTTTAAAATACATATTTTTTCCTGTGACATAGATCATAGAAATACCTTTAGAAAGATAATGGGAATGGTGGACATTCTTTTCCCTTATTTTCTGTCAAGATATTGTTTTATTCTTGTGATGATAATAAAGATACTAATATAATTAAATTAAAATTATATACCTATATAAAGTGTTTATGATTAATTTCTATTTGGAAGTGACTGGAATAATAATTTAACAGATGAAACAGTTTAAAATATGTAAACATATAAGGAAGGGTTATTTCATAATGCAGATAACCATTCCCCTAAATTGCTTGCTTTCTAAATAATTGCTGATTTAATTGAAGTATCATTGCCACTATACTAGCAGCATTTTACTGTGCATGAAGCACTCTGCTAAACTGGTTTTTATGCATTAACTCAGTTGAGTAGATACTCTTACTCTGTATATTTTAAAGTTTAGGGAACCAAAACTTGCGTAAGTTATTAAGTTTTACAAGATCAGTTTTTGTTGTTGTTGTTGTTGTTGTTGTTTTTGAGAAGGAGTTTCGATCTTGTCGCCCAGACTGGAGTGCAGTGGCGTGTTCTTGGCTCATTGCAACCTCCGCCTCCCAGTTAAGCAATTCTCCTGCCTCAGCCTCTGGAGTAGCCAGGATTACAGTCACCTGCCACCACACCCAGCTAATTTTTTGTATTTTTAGTAGAGACAGGTTTCACTGTGTTGGGCAGGCTGGTATCGAACTCCTGACCTCAGGTGATCCGCCCATCTCGGCCTCCCAAAGTGCTGGGAGTACAGGCGTGAGCCACCGTGCCCAGCCAAGATCAGATCTTTAAAAGGTGGTGTTGGCCAGGCGCGGTGGCTACGTCTGTACTCCCAGCACTTTGGGAGGCCGAGGTGGGCAGATGACGAGGTCAGGAGATCGAGACCATCCTGGCTGACACGGGGAAACCCCGTCTCTACTAAAAATATTAAAAAAAAAATCGCCGGGTGTGGTGGTGGGCGCCAGTATCCAAGCTACTCAGGAGGCTGAGGCAGGAGAATGGCGTGAACCCGGGAGGCAGAGCTTGCATTGAGTGGAGATCACGCCACTGCACTCCAGCCTGGGTGACAAAGCAAGACTCCATCTCAAAAATAAATAAATAAATAAATAAATATAAAATAAAAGGTTGTGTGGCTGTTTGAATCCAGGCAGTCTGATTCCCAGAGTACTATTCCTGACTGCCATGCTATTACTCAAATTTATATAACAACTAAAGTATAGCTAAATAAGATACAGGTATTTACTGTTATATAAAAACCATGAATGTTAATTTTACCTAACACTGTTGAAGGGAAATCCATTTTGTGTTGTGATATTTACGTTTCTTTTATTGGGTCTTTGCATATGGTTATACTTAGCTTGCAGCTTTGTTTTAGTGAATTATTAAGTGAAAATTTTCTTTTCCTTTTTAGTTTGGCAATTCTATTATCAACACACCTCTAAAACGTCGTAAAGTGTTTTCTCCAGAAACTTTAGTTGATCCTTTAGCTTTAAGCTGCCAAAGTTCCTTTGACAGTGTCATTTTAAACTGTCGAAGTATACGAGTAGGAACACTCTTCCGGCTGTTAGTAGAGCCTGTAATTGTAAGTACATTCTTAAGCTCTTTACTATACCAATTATAACATTAAAAGTTCCATTGCTAAAGCTAATATATAGTATTTTAAATTTGTAAATTAAAATATTTAATAGAATATCAAAATTAGTTCAAGATTTCATGTTGCTTTAAGAGTATATAAATAGTAGCTCCTCACCATTAAAATGAGTTAGAAAACCTTCCAGTATGTTATTGTTTATTATCATGCCAGCTTAGTGCATGAAACTTTCAATGAGTTAGAAAACCTTCCAATATGTTACTGATTTAGTATCATGCCAGCTAAGTGCATGAAAAGAATATATTAAAGAACTGTAGTGAGTGAATGAAGATTCCAGAAGCTTTGGGATCTGCTGGAAAATGTATTACAGCATCAAGACTCCTAGAAATAGATTATTGTACTATAATGGCTGCCCAAAAGGCATTGTGCATTGTACTAGTTCATTGTCCACAATGTGTACTTACTATTCTGCCACCAATCCAAGTTTTTATTTTCTGTTTGAAATTTTAATATAATCTCCTTAACTAGTCTTCTTAGTCATCATTTTTCTCTCTAATGTATTCTAAACATTGTTGCTGGATTAATTGTACAGCACTGTATGCATTCTGTAAGCCTTTATTTTATAATGTCTTAACTTGGTGTCCCTATGTGTTTCCAACTCTTCTTTCAAACTAATATTGTCCTTTTTACATAATTGTCCTAACATTGTCCTTTTTACATAAAGCACTTATCTTTAAGAGAACTTATTGCCGGGCATGGTGTCTCACGCCTGTAATCTCAGCACTTTGGGAGGCCAAGGCGGCTGGATCATGAGGTCAGGAGTTTGAGACCAGCCTGGCTAATATGCTGAAACCCCATCCCTACTAAAAATACAAAAATTAGCCTTGTGTGGTGGCATGTGCCTGTAGTCCCAGCTGCTTGGGAGGCTGAGGCAGGAGAATCGCTTGAACCTGGGAGGCGGAGGTTGCAGTGAGCGGAGATTGCGCCACTGCACTCCAGCCTGGGTGACAGATTGAGACTCTGTCTCAAAAAACAAAAAAACAAAAAAACAAAAAAAAAAAAAAAAAAGAGAGAGAGAAATAATTATATCACAGCAGGAAAGTTGTAAGGTGTTTTATTATTTAATGTAATGAATAATAACTGTTTCTTTTCTGGTAAAGGTTCTTCATGGTTCTAGAATACAATATGATCAAAAGAAAAAAATTATTTATAGGAGAAAATGAAATGTGAACCTGATTTCTTAGCAGACCACAGCTCTATGCAAATCCAGCAAATTTTTCTTTTCCATCAAAAACCTTAAGCTTCTCACAATTTACAAACTAACAGTTTCAGAAGTACCCTGGAGATTCAAAGCCAATTATATATAAATTATCTACCCTTTATTGCCCAATAATATTGTAACATATGTCAGTGTTTTTAGGGATTTATGAAATTTGTATTTTGTTACAGCCCTCATACTGCAGACTGTCTTTCCTGGTTTCTGTCCATTAACAGAAATGTCACTGTGTGTCACTTTGTACCTCAAAAATTTTCAGGAGTGCCCTGTAACTTTTATGGTTTTCTCCCACATTAGCACTGTTATTTATAACTCTTCAGTGTGATGAGTAAGGTTTTGCTGGTGATTTAGACATTTAATTAGAAAGTTGCATATTTAGTCTTAAAGCTATTTATGAAGAACTATATTAAAATTTGGGTGAATTTTTCTAATAGGTTATATTTGCTACAGTGAAGAAAAACTTTGTAAATTTAGTTAAAAAAATAAAAGGCAGTATATGGAACATAAAATGTGTCAGTTTAAACATTATAATGCTAAATGAAATATTCCAGCCAAAAAATATAATGTGGAAATTTGCAGTGTGGTATTAACCTTACTTGTAGCATGAGATTTTTCGCAAAGGTGTTCTGCATTGAAGAATAATTAGTGATTATTATTAAGTAATTATTATTAAGTAATTAATTATTAAGAATAATTCTTCAGATAGTATAAATAAAAAGATGATTTGATATTTTCTTCTTTTTCTTGAACATAACCTCATTATGTTTTGTAGTGAAATGATTTATCTGCCAAGTTATGATTAATCTGAGAAACAGGTTTTAAATGTTTTACTATATTCAGTGTTTTATAAAATTCTACACTTGTTTATTATTAGATAATTTAATCATTTTAATTCTCTCGGTGATATAATTGGCGTTATTATTATCATTATTATTATTATTTTGAGACAGAGTCTCACTCTGTCGCCCAGGCTAGAGTGCAGTGGCGCCATCTCGGCTCACGGCAAGCTCTGTCTCCCGGGTTTACGCCATTCTCCTGCCTCAGCCTCCTGAGTAGCTGGGACTACAGGCGCCAGCCACCACGCCCGGCTAATTTTTTGTAGTTTTAGTAGAGACGGGGTTTCACTGTGTTAGCCAGGATGGTCTCGATTTCCTGACCTCGTGATCCACCTGCCTCGGCCTCCCAAAGTGCTGGTATTACAGGTGTGAGCCATTGCACCTGGCCAATTGGCATTATTTAGGAGTATCTATTTTATTTAAAAGCAAGTGCTTTTTTAAGGAAGTAAAATGGCGTGTATTATTAGGAATACCACATATGTGCAAATACAAAGTAATCCCTCATTTTTCAAATGAGAATATATAAAATCAAGGTTTTCATTCAGTTTAAATTTAGGAACTTTCACAATTAGATGAAATAGACCAATGTCCACTTTTGTTTTCTTTCTTTTTTTTTTTTTTTTGAGACTGAGTCTCACTGTTGTTGGCCTAGGCTGGAGTGCAGTGGTGCAATCTCGGCTCACTGCAGCCTCCACCTCTTGGGTTCCAGCAATTCTCCTACCCCAGCCTCTCAAGTAGCTGAGATTACAGGTGCCTGCCACCATGCCTGGCTAATTTTTGTATTTTTAGTAGAGATGGGGTTTCATCGTCTTGGCCAGGCTGGTGTTGAACTCCTGACCTCAGGTGATCCACCTGCCTTGGCCTCCCAAAGTGCTGGGATTACAGGTGTGAGCCACCACACCCAGCCCGGTGTCTACTTATAATATTAATATTTATGTGTGATTTACTTACATATTTCTAAATGACAAATATTTAGATGTAACTTCCTTCAATTCCTTTATCTTATGCAACAATTTTATTTAAATGCATTATGTCAGCCAGGTGTGGTGGCTGTAATCCCAGCACTTTGGGAGGCTGAGGCAGGTGGATCACTTGAGGTCAGGAATTTGAGATCAGCCTAGTCAACATGGTCAAACCCCATCTCTACTAAGACTACAAAAATTAGCGGGGTGTGGTGGCGTGCACCGTAACCCTAGCGACTAGGGAGGCTGAGTCAGGAGAATCACTTGAACCCGGGAGGTGGAGGTTGCAGTGAGCCAAGATTGTGCCACTGCCTTCCAGCTTGGGTGACAGAGCGAGACTCATTCTCAGATAAATGAATGAGTGAATGCTTTGTGTCGTCATTATTGACACTTTTTGAATCAGCTAACATTTTTCCAAAACATACAATGTCAACATCCATGTATGCTAGAATGTTTCGCAAGCTACAGTACTTTTTTTTTTTTAGTGATGAGGTCTCTCTTTGTTCCCCAGTTCAGTGCTGCAGTCATAACTAACTGTAACCTTGAACTCCTAAGCACAAGCAGTCCTTCCACCTCAGGCCCCAAGTAGTTGGGACTATAGGCACATGCCATCTATACCCGGCTCAGTTTTTCTTTTTTTGAGATGATGTCTCACTATTTTTGCCCAGGGTGGAGTGCAGTGGCACAATCTTGACTCATTGCAACCTCTGCCTCCCGGGTTCAAGCGATTCTCCTGCCTCAGCCTCCTGAGTGGCCGGGATTACAGGCATGCATTTCCATGCCTGGCTAATTTTTTATACTTTTAGTAGAGACGGGGTTTCAATCTGTTGACCAGGCTGGTCTCAAACTCCTGGGCTCAAGCGATCCTCCCAAAATGCTGGGATAACAGTTAAAAGCCACCATTCCCTGCCGGTACCCGTGCTTAATGTCCCCAAATAATGTGTTACTTCCCAGAGAAACCAGTTAACATACTCCTTTCAAACGCAATCTTTAGAGAGTATGTTTAGTGACATTCTAGACTTTGCAATTAATTATTGTAGTAATTGCTAAATTTATTTTATATTTCCTTTCTCTTTTTACATTATAAAAATCTTCACACTGAAAAGTTGAAAGAATTTTGCAGTGAACTTTATATAACTCCCAGTTAAATTCTACTATTAGCATTTTATTGTATTTGCTTTCCATATATCTATTCATCCCTGTATGTATTCATTTGTCTTGTTTTTTTTTTTTTTTTTTTGAGGTGGAGTCTCGCTCTATCGCCCGGACTGGAGTGCAGTGGCCGGATCTCAGCTCACTGCAAGCTCTGCCTCCCGGGTTTACGCCATTCTCCTGCCTCTAGCCTCCCCAGTAGCTGGGATTACAGGCGCCCGCCACCTCGCCCGGCTAGTTTTTGTATTTTTAGTAGAGACGGGGTTTCACCGTGTTAGCCAGGATGGTCTCGATCTCCTGACCTCGTGATCCACCCGTCTCGGCCTCCCAAAGTGCTAGGATTACAGGCTTGAGCCACCGCTCCCGGCCTGTCTTGTTTTTAAATGCATTTCAAAATACTTGCCTCTTCTTTGAATCTGTTAACTTCTGTAAAATAATTAATTCAGGCTATGGTAGGCTTAATGTGTCTTTTCCACATTGAAATAATTAGTTAGAAAATACCATTTTGTAACCACCAGTAATAAATAATTCAGGCAAGGACCATCAATGGATGCAAAGACAATTGAGTGAATGTCAAACCCCCATGACGTGCAGTTTGCCTGTATAACAAACCTGCACATGTACCCCTGAACCTAAAATAAAAGTTAGAAAAGAAAGAGTGATGGAAGGGATGTGGCAAGATGTTAACAGTTTTAACAGTTATTTAGGTAAGGAATATTTAGGTGTCATTATAATGTTATACCAACCTCTCTGTGGGATTTTAAGAGATAAACGAGTAATATAGGAAACATTCTAAGTACTTGAATAGAAAAGTGAAACCTGCCTTTCTTTGTAAGTCTAGAGCAATACTAATTCATCCTCTTTTTTAGTTTTGTTTAGATTTTATCAAGATACAGCTAGACGGTAAGCTATTTTATGTTTTTTTACTCACTAAAGCTTTCTTTACACCAAAGCACTTTACAGGAATAAAAGATTAAATAATATTCATAGAATTTATTAAGATGGTTAGTTGTTACATATATTTTCTTATCCAAGGGCATATATCTTGGTGCAAATTTCATTCAGAAATATCACAGAGCCTAACTTTTTAGAAACCCCTTTTCATTTGGAAAAAATAAAAAAGCTTCTTTAAGGCAGTTATAAAGATTTTTTTTTATTACCCACAAGAGTAATGATGTGCAGAGCATAATAAATATGTACTTACGTTTAAACTTGTATTTCCTCACAATTTCCCCCATTCATGATATTACCCTCTTAAAAGTTATTTTTCCATTTCCATTTGTTTTCCTCCAGAACGAGACCGTGATCCTGTAGAGGTTATTTTAAATACCTCTGATCTAACTAAATGTGAATGGTGTAATGTCCGAAAATTACCCGTAGTGTTTCTTCAGGCAATTCCAGCAGTTTATCAAAGGCTGAGTATGCAACTGCAAATGAATAAGGAGGATAAAGTTTGGAATGATTGTAAAGGAATAAATAAATTAACAAGTAAGTTGTGTAAAACAGATTATAATAGGTAATTATAATAGATATTGTATTTACAATAGCTGTTGAATAGCAAAATGTGAATGCACTTTGACAGATGCCTTAGATGTATATTATCTACAATTCTCACAGCTACCTTGTGAAATAGATTATTACTTTCTCCATTTTACAGATGAGGAAAAACTCACAGAAAGTGGAGGGCTGAAGATAAAACCCAGACTTACTCATTTAGAAAGTTTCTAAGTAGATTAAAACCCAAAAGATCCGCGCTCTTCACTAACACTGTAATCTGAGTAAACTAAAATTTTTTAACTGATAGGAATATTAAATGTAAATCAGCCATATAAATCTGGAAATCTTGAAACTTGGCCTGAATAGGAAGTTATTAAGTTCATAAAATGGGCCTTAAGTCTTTATAATACATAGATGTGGTTCTCCAGGTTTTTTTCCTTCACCTTTAACACTTAAAGCATGGCTTGACTGCTTAGAAGATAAACACATTTCAGCAGTAATTGCTGCTTCAGCTTAATTATGAAAAAGTGTTAGCTACCAGTGAATCTGCAAGAGTTGGCACATTAGTGAAAAGATGTTTTGCAGTTAGATTCTCTTGAGATACTATCAGTTCACGTGGCAATTTTCTATTTGTGTTTGACAAAAATGTTAACTATTATATCTTTAAGACTATAGATTTAGATTTATTAGATGAAGTAAGTAAATTAGTTACATCCGTGAATAGATTTGTTCTTGAACTGTTGTTAGAGTAATGTATTCTGGTTCCTTCCTTCTAATAACTTAAGTGAACTTGGCATGTAACACACACTGGTCTTTCCAATGATTGTTGTGTATCCACTGTATGTCACACATTGTTGTGGACCTTTTTACTGGGATTTCTGATTATCTTCCCGGAAAGAATTAATAATTACTCCTTTAAAAGTATCTATTTACTTTTGTTTTTTTTTAGACTTATAGTTATGTTTATTTCTTTTCAGATTTGGAAGAACAATATATAATTTTAATTTTTCAAAATGGCCTTGATCCTCGGGCAAATATGGTATTTGAAAGTATCATTAATGAAATTGGTATAAAGAATAACATTTCCAATTTTTTTGCGAAAATTCCCTTTGAAGAAGCTAATGGCAGACTTGTTGCCTGTACACGAACCTATGAAGAGAACGTCAAAGGAAGTTGTGGGCAAAAGGAAAACAAAATTAAAACTGTAATTATGTTTTTTAATTTTAGAAATATTCTTAAATTATGGGTAGTTTTAAAGGAAAATATATTTTATTTTAATACTGTTCCTTTCAGTGTTAAATACTTTAAATTCTATTTCAGAATTACTTGCTTTCATGTGTGATTTGTAAACTACCTTGTGTCAAAACAGTGGTGGGTGGGTGACAAATAGTACTCGATACAGGTCTCAGAAGCATTTTTGGTTCCTCCACATTCTATCCTTATCTTTACTTATCATCATTTTTTCTGTCATCCTTTTTTCTTTATACCCTACTTCCAACATATATATGCACATACCACTACTTTCAAATGGATTGGTTACCCTGTGTCTTAGGTTTGAAAAAATTGTGGTCCATGGTGTACATTTGTATGCAACATAGACATATATGAAAAATGAAGAATACGTGCTATTTGATCTTTATTGTCAAAACATGTATCTAATACTAAAATAATTACTCATATAGCTAGGTAACTCTGAAGCCACCTGAAGCAAAGGTCACAATACTACTATAACACATAGTATAATGGTAAATAATACAAACATAATTTTAAAACATCTTAAGTTTATTTGCTATTACAGCAGCTTAGCTTTGCTGACCTAATTTATTGGGAACAGATCTCTCAAACTGCCTACAAACTTGGAAATATGGCTATCCGCAGCACAATCTTGGTGATAGTTGAGTAAGGACTCCCCAAAGAACTATAAATACAGTTAGTGAGTTGAGAAAAGAACAAAAGAAGGATGGGAAATGGTTCTCTTTCTTTTGCATAGTTGGCATGGGAGACAGTGCCAGAGGAAGAAAAGAGCAGCATAATGCAACTGGGATGGACTCAAACTTCAATGGAAGGTTCTTTCCTCTAAGGAACCCATTTCACTTAGCTTTATGGAGGGCTGAAACTCATTAGACTATGTTCCCTGAGCCTCTGCCCCTACATCTTATAGATTGCCTAGCCATTGAACGAAGAGGCAAAAACCACTTTGGTTTTTTAGAAAGGTTCTTTGAATGTTACCAGCATTATCTGATTTAATGTAGATAGTAGAGATCTTAGAGAAGTAAGATACTGAAAAATTACTGTTACATGAGTTGGGAGAGTATCACTATCTAGAAGCTACAGATAAAAAGAAAGTGGCCCCTAGTTTTGCCTGTTTCTTATTTTTAATTGTTAAATATCATGCATACTTTTTAGTTCCGTATTTTTAATCCTTTTGCATTGAAACACATTCATGCCTTATGCTTACCCTTTTTATTGAAACTTTTCCTAATTGACTGTAAATTGCTAATTTCCTTTACCAGGTATCATTTGAATCTAAAATACAGCTTAGAAGCAAACAAGAATTTCAGTTTTTTGATGAAGAAGAAGAAACTGGAGAAAACCACACCATCTTCATTGGCCCAGTAGAAAAGTGAGAGAATTCTTTAATATTTGCAATGATCTTAAATGTCTTTCTCTGTTTTATTACATTTCAGTTGTGTATACATATATATAGATTTGTTTATTTGCTTGCCTTCTAATTTTGTTACAGGTTGATAGTATATCCACCACCTCCAGCTAAGGGAGGCATCTCCGTTACTAATGAGGACCTGCACTGTCTAAATGAAGGAGAATTTTTAAATGATGTTATCATAGACTTTTATTTGAAGTAAGTTAATTTTCCACTGATCTTTTATTAAATCTTTAACATTCCGTCATATCGTATGTCTGTTTTCCAGAGTCAGGCTTTTTGAGTTTTAAATTCCATCTCTACCACTTACTGTGTGACATTTGGGGAGTTATTTAATCTGTTTCTGTCTTTGCACATTTTAAAAATGAGAATTCTGTCTAAAGAGTTGTGAAAATTGGGCCAGGGAGTTGACTTATGCCTATAATCCTGACACTTTGAGAGGTCAAGGTGGGAGGATCGCTTGAGCCCAAGAGTTCAGGACCAGCCTGGGAAACAAAGTGAGACCCTGTCTCCACAAAAAATTTAAAAATTAGCCAGACATATACCTATAATCCCAGCCACTTTGGAGGCTCAGGCAGGAAGATTCCCTGAGCCGGGGAGTTCGAAGTTGCAGTGAGTCATGATGGTGCCACTGCACTCTAGCCTGGTCAACAAAGCAAAACCCTACCCCCACACCCACCTCCCAAAAACAGGAGTTGTGAGAATTAAATGAGATTGTACATATGAAGTAGTAGGAAAAATGCCTAGTACAATGTTAGAAGTTTATGGTCTTTTAGGAAGCACAAATACGGAATTAAAACAATGATAGAAACATTAACATGGTGCAGACTTAGCAGTTGAGAGAATGCTTCATTATCTTTGGAGGTTGGGAGATGTGAGGGACCAGGAAGCTTTCCTGGAAGAACTTACATTATGACCCAATATATGTTATGACCCAACATACACATGTATACACCTATGTGCAGTGTCTTTATACATGTATCAATTTGTATGTTTTTACTGGTGTGTGATATAAAATGGACATGTCTATGAAATAAAACAGAACTTAGCATCAGTATGCATAGTTCTCTGTAATATTTTCTAGTTTCTTATACTGTGTTTCGTTAAACAAAACAAAACTTTCAAAAATTGATGCTGGAATCTGCTGAATTGATTTTATAGCCTATTGGTGGTTGCAGCTCAGTTTGGTGGGAAAACACATGTTGTTATAAAGAGCAAAGTTTTGATCAGCGAAATGATGCAATTGAATTTCTGTAAGACCATTTTGACAGGCATGACACTGTGGAAGTCTAGATGAGAGGTGATTTAAGGAAACAAGACAATTTAAGGAGCGTAATTAAGATATTTTAGTTAAAATGATGAGACGTTTTATGAGGTAGAATTGTTTAGTATATAGAATTAGTAGTACTCCAGGACTGATTAAGTGGATATTAAGGAGGAGAGAAAAGGGTGCCAGGTAGCTCCTCGTTTTGTGGCTCAAAAGACCTGCTAAATGATGTTGGCACTAAAGCAGTGAATGCAGAAGCAGAACAGGCTTGGGTGAGGAGGGGATAAGTTCCCTTTTAGATATCTATGATATAACAAAAGGACAGTGCCAATCAGCAGTTTAGCAAATGGTTTTAGAGTTTGGTTGAGTTCTGACCAACAGAGATGGTAAGATGTTGTTTAATTGTGAGAATGAATGAAATTGCTTAGGTAGGGATGTAGAATGAGAAAAAGAGTCTAAGGACAGATCCTGGAGATTAAATTTGAAAAGATAGACCGGGAATAAAAAGGCTCCCATGAATAATTTTCAAAGCTGTTCAAGAAGTAAGAAGAGAAATTGAAGGGAAGTGAGAGCTTTAAAGGAGATTATATTCAGTGCTAACAATATAGCAGAGATCAGGGCAGATAAGGGCTAATATAATAAGGTAATTAAGGTCAACTATGCAGCCTGGACTTGCATCCCAGTCCCAGGGGTAGCAAGTTACCCCTGAACTCCATTGGAGATGGTATCAGTGGAGGCCTGTTGGAGACCTCCCACCCCATCCATCAGTAACAGGGAGCCCTCTGTTATCAGTGGAGGTCTAGTATAGAACATGTACTTTTAGTCCCACCTCACAATAGTGAGGTAACACCTACTACCCATTGGAGTGTGGTGCTAGAGGAAGTCTGCTAAAACACAAGAATTATATTGCTCTACATAGTTGCCAGCAAAAACAAAAACCATAATACTCAAAATGTCCACATTTCAAAATGAAAATAATTTGCCTTACCCAGAATCAGGAAGATCTCAAACTGAATGAGAAAAGAAAGTCAATAGATATTAACACCAAGAAGACACAAATGTCAGAATTACTTGACAAAGATTTTAAAGTATCTGATACAGTTGGGGTTTGTGTCCCCACTGAAATCTCATGTCCATTTGTAATCCCCACTGTTGGAAGAGGGGCCTTGTGGGAGGTGATTGGATTCTAGGGGCAGATTTCCTCCTTGCTATCCTTGTTATAGTGAGCAAGTTCTCACAAGTTCTGGTTATTTATAAAAGTGTGTAGCACCTCCCCCTTTGCTCTCTCTTACTCCTGCTCCGGCCCTGTAAGATGTACTTCCTTCCTCTTCACCTTCCCTCATGATTCCAAGTTTCCTGAGGCCTCCACAGCCATACTTCCTGTACAGCCTGTGGATCTGTGAGTCAATTAAACCTCTTTTCTTTATAAATTACCCAGTCTCAGGTAGTTCTTTTTGTTGTTGTTGTTTTTTATTTTATTTTTTTTGGAGATGGAGTCTCGCTCTGTCACCCAGTCTGCAGTGCAGTGGCGTGATCTCGGCACACTGCAGCCTTTGCCTTCTACATTCAAGCAGTCCTTCCACCTCAACCTCTCGAGTAGCTGGGATTATAGGCACTCACTACCACACCCAGCTAATTTCAGGTAGTTCTTTCGAGCAGTGAGAGAACAGACTGATACAGCATCCATCATAAAAATGTTTTAATGAATGTGATGACAACTTGAGAAACAAATGAAAACTCAAAACAATATAAAGAAGAGAGAAGTGGATGGGTCTGTAATCCTAGCAGTTTGGGAGGTCATGGTGAGAGGATCACTTGAGGCCAGGAATTTGAGACCAGCCTGCGTAACATAGCAAAATCTTCATCTCTACAAAAAAACAAAAATGTAAAAAGGAAGAAACATACTGGAAATTTTAGAACTAAAAATACAAAACTGAAATAATGAGTTCAGGGGCTGGGCTCAATAGTGGAATGGAAAAGATGGAGGAAGGAATCAATGAACTGTCTACAAGACATGTCAAAGTAATGATATTAAATAGGTTGAGAGAAAAAGGATGGAAAAGATACACCATACAAACTTTAAACAAAAGAAAGCAGAATCTGATAAACTTCTGAGGAAAGAAAATTACCAGGGATCAAGAAGGATATTTTATAATGATAAAGGAGTGATCCACCAAGAAAACATACTAATCCTGTGTACTAAACAACAGAGTTATAAAATGTGTGAAGCAAAAACTGATAGACCTGAAAGGAGAAACAGACAAATCCACAAATAAACTTGGAGATGTTAGTACCCCTCTCTCAGCAATTGGTAGAATAACTAGAAAGAAAATCAACAAGGATATAGAAGAACTCGACAACACCATCAACCAGCAGGATCTACTCAACATCAGGATTTTTTTTTTTAATTACACTTTAAGTTCTAGAGTACATGTGCACAATGTACAGGTTTGATACATAGATACATAGGTATACATGTGCCATGTTGGTTTGCTGCACCCATCAACTCTTCATTTACATTAGGTATTTCTCCTAATGCTATCCCTCCCCCAGCCCTCCACCCTGCAACAGGCCCCAGTGTGTGATGTTCCTCGCCCTGTGTCCAAGTGAGCTCATTGTTCAGTTCCCATCTAGGAGTGAGAAAATGCTGTGTTTGGTTTTCTGTCCTTGTGATAGTTTGCTGAGAATAATGGTTTCCAGCTTTATCTATGTCCCCGCAAAGCAAATGAACTCATCCTTTTTATGGCTGCAGCTATGCATGGTGTATTGTATTCCATGTTGTATATGTGCCACATTTTCTTAATCCAGTCTATCATTGATGGACATTTGGGTTGGTTCCAACTCTTTGCTATTGTGAATAGTGCCACAATAAACATACGTGTGCATGTGTCTTTATAGTAGAATGATTTATAATCCTTTGGGAATATACCCAGTAATGGGATTGCTGGGTCAAATGGTATTTCTAGTTCTAGATCCTTGAGGAATCGCCACACTGTCTTCCACAATGGTTGAACGAATTTACAGTCCCACCAACAGTGTAAAAGCGTTCCTATTTCTCCACATCCTCTCCATCATCTGTTGCTTCCTGACTTTAAGATTGCCATTCTAACTGGCGTGAGATGATATCTGATTGTGGTTTTGGTTTGCATTTCTCTGATGACCAGTGATGATGAGCATTTTCTCATGCGTCTGTTGGCTGTATAGGTATCTTCTGTAGAGAAGTGTCTTCATATCCTTTGGCCACTTTTTGATGGGGTTGTTTTTTTCTTATAAATTTGTTTGAGTTCTTTGTAGATTCTGGATATTAGCTCTTTGTCATATGGGTAGATTGCAAAAATTTTCTGTAGGTTGCCTGTTCACACTGATGGTAGTTTCTTTTGCTGTGTGGAAGCTCTTTAGTTTAATTAGATCCGATTTGTCTGTTTTGGCCGTGTGGAAGCTCTTTAGTTTAATTAGATCCCATTTGTCTATTTTGGCTTTTGTTGCCATTGATTTTGGTGTTTTAGTCATGAAGTCCTTGCCCGTGCCTATGGCCTGAATGGTATTGTCTAGGTTTTCTTTTAGGGTTTTTATGGTTTTAAGTCTAACATTTAAGTCTTTAATGCATCTTGAATTAATTTTTGTATAAGGTGTAAGGAAGGGATACAGTTTCAGCTTTCTACATATAGCTAGCCAGTTTTCCCAGCACCATTTATTAAATAGGGAATCCTTTCCTCACTTCTTGTTTTTGTCAGGTTTGTTAAAGATCAGATGGTTGTAGGTGTGTGATGTTATTTCTGAGACTTCTGTTCCATTGGTCTATATCTCTGTTTTGGTGCAAGTACCATGCTGATTTGGTTACTGTAGCTTAGTAGTATAGTTTGAAGTCAAGTAGCATGATGCCTCCAGCTTTGTTGTTTTTGCTTAGGATTGTCTTGGCAATGCAGGCTGTTCTTTGGTTCCATATGAACTTTAAAGGAGTTTTTTCCAATTCTGTGAAGAAAGTCATTGGTAGCTTGATGGGGATGGCATTGAATCTATAAATTACTTTGGGCAGTATGACCATTTTCCCAGTATTGATTCTTCCTCTCCATGAGAATGGAATATTCTTCCATTTGTTTGTGTCTTCTTTTATTTCGTCAAGCAGTGGTTTGTAGTTCTCCTTGAAGAGGTCCTTCACATCCCTTGTAAGTTGGATTCCTAGGTATTTTATTCTCTTTGTAGGAACCGTGAATGGGAGTTCACTCATGATTTGGCTCTCTGTTTATCTGTTAATGGTGTATAGGAATGCTTGTGATTTTTGCACATTGATTTTATATCCTGAGACTTTGCTGAGGTTGCTTATCAGCATAAGGAGATTTTTGGGCTGAGACAATGGGATTTTCTAAATACACAATCATATCATCTGCAAAGAGGGACAGTTTGACTTCCCCATTTCCCAACTGAATACCCTTTATTTCTTTCACTTGCCTGATTGCCCTAGCCAGAACTTCCAACACTATGTTGAATAGGAGTGGTGAGAGAGGGCATCCTTGTCTTGTGCGGGTTTTCAAAGGGAATGCTTCCAGTTTTTGCCCATTCAGTATGATATTGGCTGTGGGTTTGTCATAAATAGCTCTTATTGATTTTCCATCAATACTTAGTTTATTGAGAGTTTTTAGCATGAAGCGCTGTTGAATTTTGTCAAAGGCCTTTTCTGCAGCTATTGAGATAATCATGTGGTTTTTGTGGTTGGTCCTGTTTATGCGATGGATTACATTTATTGATTTGCATATGTTGAACCAGACTTGCATACCAGGGATGAAGCCGACTTGATCATGGAGGATAAGCTTTTTGATGTGCTACTGGACTAGGTTTGCCAGTATTTTACTGAGGATTTTTACATCAGTGTTCATCAGGGATGTTGATCTAAAATTCTCTTTTTTTGTTGTGTCTCTGCTAGGCTTTGGTATCAGCATTGATATTGGCCTCATAAAATGAGTTAGGGACTATTTCCCCTTTTTTGTTGATTGGAATAGTTTCAGAAGGAATGGTACCAGCTCCTCTTTGTACCTCTGGTAAAATTCAACTGTGAATCCATCTGGTCCTGAACTTTTTTTGGTTGGTAGGCTATTAATTATTGCCTCAATTTCAGAACCTGTTACTGGTCTATTTAGAGATTCAAGTTCTTCCTGCTTTAGTGTTGGGAGGGTGTATGTGTTCAGAAATTTATCCATTTCTTCTAGATTTTCAAGTTTATCTGTGTAGAGGTGTTTATTCTCTGATGGTAGTTTGTATTTCTGTGGGATCAGTGGTGATACCCCCTTTATCATTTTTTTATTGCGTCTATTTGATTCTTCTCTCTTTCCTTCTTTATTAGTCTTGCTAGCAGTCTATCAATCTTGTTGATCTTTTCAAAAAACCAGCTCCTGGATTCATTGATTTTTTTTGAAGGGTTTTTTGTGTTTCTAGCTCCTTCAGTTCTGCTTTGATCTTAGTTATTTCTTGCCTTCTGGTAGCTTTTGAATGTGTTTGCTTTTGCTTCTCTAGTTCTTTTAATTGTGATGTTAGGGTGTTGATTTTAGATCTTTCCTGCTTTCTCTTGTGGGCATTTAGTGCTATAAATTTCCCTCTACACACTGCTTTAAGTTAAGATGATTTAAATGTGTCCCAGAGATTCTGGTGCATTGTGTCTTTGTTCTCACTGGTTTCAAAGAACATCTTTATTTCTGTCTTCATTTCATTATTTACCCAGTAGTCATTTAGGAGCAAGTTGTTCAATTTCCATGTAGTTGTGCAGTTTTGAGTGAGTTTCTTAATCCTGAGTTCTAATTTGATTGCACTGTGGTCTGAGAGACAATTTGTTGTGATTTCTGTTCTTTTACATTTGCTAAGGAGTGCTTCTCTTCCAATTATGTGGTCAATTTTAGAATAAGTGTGATGTGGTGCTGAGAAGAATGCATATTCTGTTGATTTGGGGTGGAGAGTTCTGTAGATGTCTATTAGGTCTGCTTGTTGCAGAGCTGAGTTCAGGTTCTGGATATCCTTATTAACCTTCTGTCTCGTTGATCTGTCTAATGTTGACAGTGGGGTGTTAAAGTCTCCCATTATTATTGTGTGGGATTCTAAGTCTCTTCGTGGGTCTCTAAGGATTTGCTTTATGAATCTGGGTGCTCCTGTATTGGGTGCGTATATATTTAGGATAGTTAGCTCTTCTTGTTGAATTGATCCCCTTACCATTATGTAATAGCTTTGTCTCTTTTGATCTTTGTTGGTTTAAAGTCTGTTTTATCAGAGACTAGGATTATAACCCCTGTGTTTTTTTTGCTTTCCGTTTGCTTCGTAGATCTTCCTCCATCCCTTTATTTTGAGCCTATGTGTGTCTCTGCATGTGAGATGGGTCTCCTGAATACAGCACACTGATGGGTCTTGACTCTTTATCCAATTTGCCAGTCTGTGTCTTTTAATTGGGGCATTTAGCCCATTTACATTTAAGGTTAATATTGTTATGTGTGAATTTGATCCTGTCATTATGATGTTTGCTGGTTATTTTGGCCATTAATTGATGCCATTTCTTCATAGCATCAACGGTCTTTACAATTTGGCCTCTTTTTGCAGTAGCTGGTACCGGTTGTTTCTTTTCATGTTTAGTGCTTCCTTCAGGAGCTCTTGTAAGGCAGGCCTGGTGGTGACAAAATCTCTCAGCATTGCTTGTCTCTAAAGGATTTTATTTCTCCTTCACTTATGAAGCTTAGTTTGGCTAGATATGAAATTCTGGGTTGAAAATTCTTTTTTTTTTTTTGAGACGGAGTCTCGTTCTTTTGCCCAGGCTGGAGTGCACTGGCCGGATCTCAGCTCACTGCAAGCTCCGCCTCCTGGGTTTATGCCATCCTCCTGCCTCAGCCTCCCGAGTAGCTGGGACTACAGGCGCCCGCCACCTCACCCAGCTAGTTTTTTTTTGTATTTTTTAGTAGAGACGGGGTTTCACCGTGTTAGCCAGGATGGTCTTGATCTCCTGACCTCGTGATCCGCCCATCTCGGCCTCCCAAAGTGCTGGGATTACAGGCTTGAGCCACCGCGTCTGGCCAAAA